>NC_048580.1:76954981-77212481 GCF_013265735.2 Oncorhynchus mykiss | reverse complement strand
CACCACTAAAGCTCTACTACACCACCACTACACCTCTACACCACCACTACACCTCTACTACAACACCACTACACCACCACTACATCTCTACACCACCACTATACCTCTACTACACCACAACACCTTTACTACACAGCCTTTACACATCTACACCACCACTACACATTTACTACACCACCACTACACCTCTACACCACCTCTACACCACCACTACATCACCACTACACCACCACTACAGCTCTACTACACCACCACGAACACCACTACACCACCACTACACCACAGTTACACATATATTACACCACCACTACACCTCCACTACACCACTACTACACCTCTTCTACACCACTACTACACCTCTACTGCACCATCACAACACCACTACACCACCACTACACATCCACACCACCACAGCACCTCTACACCTCCACTACACCTTCACTACACCACTACAACTCCACTACACATCTACTACAACACCACTACACCACCACAACACCAACACTAGAGCACCACTACACCACCACTACAGCTCTACTACACCACTACTACACCTGTACTGCACCATCACAACACCACTACACCACCACTACACATCCACACCACCACAGCACCTCTACACCTCCACTACACCTTCACTACACCACTACAACTCCACTACACATCTACTACAACACCTCTACACCACCACAACACCAACACTACAGCACCACTACACCACCACTACAGCTCTACTACACCACTACTACACCTCTACTGCACCATCACAACACCACTACACCACCACTACACATCCACACCACCACAGCACCTCTACACCTCCACTACACCTTCACTACACCACTACAACTCCACTACACATCTACTACAACACCACTACACCACCACTACACCACTACACCACCACTACACCACTACACCACCACTACACCTCTACAACACCACCACTACACATTTACTACACCACCACTACACCTCTACACCACCACTACACCACCACTACACCTCTACACCACCACTACACCACCACCACACCTCTACACCACCATTACACCACCACCACAACACATTTACTACACCACCACAACACCTCTACACCACCACAACACCTCTACACCACCACTACAGCTCTACTACACCACCACTACACCACCAATACAACTCTACACCACCACTACACCACCACTACACCTCTACACCACCACTACACCACCACAACACATTTACTACACCACCACTACACCACTACACCACCACTACAACACCACTACAGCTCTACTACACCACGACTACACCACTACACCACCACTACACCACCACTACACCACCACTACAGCTCTACTACACCACCACTACACCACCACAACACATTTACTACACCACCACTACACCACCACTACACCACCACTACAGCTCTACTACACCACCACCACACCTCTACTACACCACCTCTACACCACCACTACACCTCTACTACACCACCACTACAGCTCTACTACACCACCACTACACCTCTACACCACCACTACACCTCAACACCACCACTACACCTCTACACCACCACTACAGCTCTACTACACCACCACAACACATTTACTACACCACCACTACAGCTCTACTACACCACCACTACACCTCTACACATCCACTACACTTCTACTACAACACCACTACACATCCACTACACATCTACAACACCTCCACTACAACTCTACACCACAACAACACCACCGCTACACCACCACCACAACACCTTTACTACACCACCACTACACCTCCACTACACCACCACTACACCACCACAACACCTTTACTACACCACCACTACACCTCCAAAACACCACCACAACACATTTACTACACCACCACAACACCTCTACACCACCACTACAGCTCTACTACACCACCACTACACCACCACTACACCACTACACCACCACTACACCACCACAACACATTTACTACACCACCACTACACCACTACACCACCACTACACCACCACTACAGCTCTACTACACCACCACCACACCTCTACACCACCACTACACCACCACTACACCTCTACTACACCACCACTACACCACCACTACAGCTCTACTACACCACCACCACACCTCTACACCACCACTACACCACCACTACACCTCTACTACACCACCACTACACCACCACTACACCTCTACTACACCACCACAACATATTTACTACACCACCATTACACCACAAGAACACCTTTACTACACCACAACACCTTTACTACACCACCACCACACCTCTACTACACCACAACACATTTACTACACCACCACCACACCTCTACTACACCACAACACATTTACTACACCACCACTACACCTCTACTACACCACAACACATTTACTACACCACCACTACACATCTACACCACCGCTACACATGTACTACACCACCACTACACCTCTACACCACCTCTACACCACCACTACACCACCACTACACCTCTACACCACCACTAAAGCTCTACTACACCACCACTACACCTCTACACCACCACTACACCTCTACTACAACACCACTACACCACCACTACATCTCTACACCACCACTATACCTCTACACCACAACACATTTACTACACCACCACTACACATCTACACCACCGCTACACATGTACTACACCACCACTACACCTCTACACCACCTCTACACCACCACTACACCACCACTACACCTCTACACCACCACTAAAGCTCTACTACACCACCACAAACACCACTACACCACCACTACACCTCTACTACACCACCACAACACATTTACTACACCACCACTACACCTCTACACCACCTCTACACCACCACTACACCACCACTACACCACCACTACAGCTCTACTACACCACCACTACACCTCTACACCACCACTACACCTCTACTACACCACAACACCTTTACTACAACACCTCTACACCTCCACTACACCTCACTTAAACTACACCTCCACTACAAAACCACTACACATCCACTACACCTCAACTACACCTCTACACCACAACAACACCACCACTACACCACCAATACACCTCTACACCACCACTACACCACCACTACACCACCACTAGACCACCACTAAACCACCACTACACCTCTACACCACCACTACACCAACACTACACCACCACTACACCACCACTACACCACCACTACACCTTATAACACCACCACTACACCTCTACACCACCACTACACCACAACACCTTTACTACACCACAACTACACCTCCACTACACCACCACTACACCACCACTACACCACCACAACACCTTATAACACCACCACTACACCTCTACACCACGACTACACCACCACAACACCTTTACTACACCAACACTACACCTCCACTACACCACCATAACAGCTTTACTACAACACCTCAACTACACCACCACTAAACCTCCACTACACCTCTACACATCCACTACACCTCTACAACACCATCACTACACCTCTACAACACCACCACTACACCTACACTACAGCACCACTACACCACAGTTACACATCTGCTACACCACCACTACACCTCCACTACACCACTACTACACCTCCACTACACCACTACACCTCCACTACACTTCTACTACAACACAACTACACATCCACTACACATCTACAACACCTCCACTACACCTCTACACCACAACAACACCACCGCTACACCACCACCACAACACCTTTACTACACCACCACTACACCTCCACTACACCACCACTACACCACCACTACACCTCTACACCACGACTACACCACCACAACACATTTACTACACCTCTACACCACCACAACGTATTTACTACACCACCACTACACCTTTACTACACATTTACTACACCTCTACTACACTATCACAACACATTTACTACACCTCCACTACACCTCTACGGCACCACCACAACACATTTACTAAACCACCACAACACATTTACTACACCACCACTACACCTTTACTACACCACCACAACACATTTACAACACCACCACTACATCACCACAACACCTTTACTACACCACCACTACACCACCACTACACCTCTACACCACCACTACACCTCTACACCTCAACTACACCACCACTACACCTCCACTACACCTCTCACATCCACTACACCTCTACAACACCTCTACAACACCACCACTACACCTCTACTACACAACAACACCTCTACTTCAACACCACTACACCACCACTACACCTGTGTCTCTGTGTTGTTGTCCCCAGGCCCCTGTGTCTCTTGGTGGTTGTCCCCAGGCCCCTGTCTCTCTTGGTGGTTGTCCCCAGGCCCCTGTCTTTCTGTGGTTGTCCCCAGGCCCCTGTCTCTCTTGGTGGTTGTCCCCAGGCCCCTGTGTCTCTTGGTGGTTGTCCCCAGGCCTGTCTCTCTTGGTGGTTGTCCCCAGGCCACTGTCTCTCTTGGTGGTTGTCCCCAGGCCCCTGTCTTTCTGTGGTTGTCCCCAGGCCCCTGTCTCTCTTGGTGGTTTTCCCCAGGCCCCTGTGTCTCTTGGTGGTTGTCCCCAGGCCCCTGTCTCTCTGTGGTTGTCCCCAGGCCCCAGTCTCTCTTGGTGGTTGTCCCCAGGACCCTATATCTCTTGGTGGTTGTCCCCGGGCCCCTGTGTCTCTTGGTGGTTGTCCCCAGGCCCCTGTCTTTCTGTGGTTGTCCCCATGCCCCTGTGTCTCTTGGTGGATGTCCAGAGGCCCCTGTCTCTCTTGGTGGTTGTCCCCAGGCCCCTGTCTCTCTTGGTGGTTGTTCCCAGGCCCCTGTCTCTCTTGGTGGTTGTCCCCAGGCCCCTGTCTCCCTTGGTGGTTGTCCCCAGGCCCCTGTCTCTCTTGGTGGTTTTCCCCAGACCCATGTCTCTTTGTGATTGTCCCCAGGCCCTTGTCTCTCTGTGATTGTCCCCTGCCCCATGTCTCTTTGATGGTTGTCCCCAAGCCCCTGGCTCTCTTGGTGGTTGTTCCCAGGCCCCTGTTTCTCTGAGGCCCAGCCGGAAGTGCACTTCAGATGGTGAGGATACCAGAGGAGAGGAGGAGGAGAGTAGTAGAGGAGGGGAGTGGGGAGGATAGGAGGGGAGGAGGAGAGGAGGGGAAGAGGAGAGGTAACCCTACCCCTCATTACTCCTTGTTCTACTAACTCTATCCTTTATTAGGCTCTACACCACAACGGACTCCTGTTCTCCCCACCTGTCCCCATCTGACCTCTCTGGACCTCTGTTCTCCCCCTCACCCCCTAACTCCCCCTTTTCCCTTTGCTAGTTATCAGGTGTCCTTGGCTCTTTGTCAGTTTCTTTGTCTGAGGGAACAAAGACTCTCTCCCTTGCTCTCTCTCTAACTCTCTTTCTCACTGTCTCTAATTCTCTAACGCTCTATTTGCCAAATTCCCCTGCAGTAATGGCATGTCTGGCTTTACTTCTTGTGTTTTAAAACGCACATGACCAGTCAAAGGTTTAGACACGCCTACTCATTCCAGAGTTTTTATTTATCTGACTATTTTCTACATTGTAGAATAATAGTGAAGACATCAAAACTATAAAATAACACATATGGAATGATGTAGTAACCAAAAAAGTGTTAAAGAAATCAAAATAGATTTTAGATTTTAGATTCTTCAAAATAGCTACCTTTTGCCTTGATGAAAGATTTGCACGCTTGGCATTCTGTCAACCAGCTTCATGAGGTAGTCACCTGGAATGCATTTCAATTAGGTGTGCCTTGTTAAAAGTTACATTTTGGAATTTCTTTCCTTCTTAATGAGTTTGAGTAGATCAGTTGTGTTCTGACACGGTAGGGATGGTATACAGAAGATAGCCCTATTTGGTAAAAGACCAAGTCCTTAGTATGGCAAGAACAGCTTAAATAAGCAAAGATAAATGACAGTCCATCAAGTGCAGTCGCAAAACCATCAAGCGCTACGGTGAAACTGGCTCTTATAAGGACAGCCATAGGAAAGGAAGACACAGTTACCTCTGCTTCAGACCTTCATGGACAAATTGCTGCAAAGAAACCACTAGTAAAGAACACCGAAAATAAGAAGAGACTTCCATGGGCCAAGAATCACGTACAATGGACATTAGACCGGTGGAAGTGGAATATGTTCAGGTGTGTTTTATCTCTCTCTCTCCATGCTGTCACTGTCACTTTCTACTCAAGCTCTATCACCCACCAGGTGCCCTTCGAGAGTTTCTCAAAGAGCTTGACACGTTGGTAAGCTAATTTCCTGAAAATGGCTCATCGTTCTTCATACTTGGCGACTTCAACCTCCCAATGTCCGCCTTTGATACATTTACTTTTCAACCCTCTGTTTCCCGTCCTGGCCTCTTTTTACCTCACCCTTTCCCGGTCCCCTCCCACTTTCCCAGTCCCCTCCCACATTCCCAGTCCCCTCCCACTCACAAGGCAGGCAATACGCTTGACCTCACCCTTTCCCAGTCCCCTCCCACTTTCCCAGTCCCCTCCCACTTTCTCAGTCCCCTCCCACTCACCAGGCAGGCCATTCGCTTGTCCTCCTCTCTACTAGAGGCTGTTCTGCTACTAATCTCACCGCAACCTCCCTCCAGGTCTCTGATCACTACTTTGTTTCCATTCCTGTCTACCTCTCCTCCAACCTTAACCACTCATCCACTGGCCCAGATGGTCATGCTGGGATGCTAAATCCACTTTCTATCACTCTAAATGTTGAGCCTCTGCCTCTTTTTTTACACTATTTTCCACCTTCGCCTCCTTAATAATCGTCCACCACTTTGAAAAGATGGTTGACGATATCTGCTCCTCATTCACTCAGCCTATTGAGTCCACTGGTCCCACTCCTTCACTCAGCCTATTGAGTCCACTGGTCCCATTCATTCACTCAGCCTATTGAGTCCACTGGTCCCATTCATTCACTCAGCCTATTGAGTCCACTGGTCCCACTCCTTCACTCAGCCTACTGAGTCCACTGGTCCCACTCATTCACTCAGCCTACTGACTCCACTGGTCCCACTCACACAGAGATACCCTACGCCTTGACCTCTTTCTCCCCTCTCTCTCCAGATGACATCCTGCAACTAGTGAGGTCCGGCAGACCGACAATCTTGGCTTCTCAGGCTCTGCACACTCTTGGATTGAATCCCACCTGGCAGGCCTCTCCTACCAGGTGTCATGGAGAGGATCTGTGTCTGCATCACGTGCTCTCAGTACTGGTGTCCACCAGGGCTTGAGTCTAGGCTTGATTCTTCTCCTCTTCCCTCTATACACCAAGTTACTCGGGTCCATCAAATCCTCAAATGGTCTCTCCTATCATTGCTAGGCAGATGACACTCAACTTATTTTCTCCTTCCCCCCTTCTGACACCCTAGGTGGCGAAACGCATCTCTGCATGCCTGGCAAATACCTCCCCTTGGATGTCGGCCCACCACCTCAAGCACAACCTCTACAAGACGGAACTGCTCTTCCTCCTGGGGAAGGCCTGCCTACTCCAAGACCTCTCCATCACAGTTGACAACTCAATGGTCTCCCCCTCCCAGAGTGCAAATAACCTTGGCATGACCCTGGACTACACCCTGTCATAAAGCAGTAACTCGCTCCTGTAGGTTCATGCTCTATCTCACACAGGAAGCGACGCCCTGATCCAAGGCACTTGTAATGTCCCGTCTGGACTACTGTAACTTGCTGTTGGCTGGGCTCCCTGCTTGTGCCATCAAACCCCTGAAACAAATCCAGAACGCTGCAGCCCACCTGGTGTTCAACCTTCCCAAGATCTCCCATGTCACCCCGCTCCTCCACACACACTCCACTGACTGGCCTCCAGTCGAATCCACTACAAGACCATGGGACTTGCCTACAGAGCAGCAAGAGGAACTGCCCCTTCGTAACTTCAGGCTATGCTCAAACACTTCACCACAACTCGAGCACTCCGTTCTGCCACCGTTCTGCCACTTCATACACTGCACTCTTTGAGAGAGGTAGTTAGCAAACCAGGCCAAAGACCCCTCAGAGACAACAATACTCCGTAGCCGGCCCACAAGAATGGAATGGTCTACCGTATCAAAAGCTTTGGCAAAGTCAATAAAAATAGCAGCACAACATTGCTTAGAATCAATGGCAATAGTGACATCATTGAGGACCTTTAAGGTTGCAGTGACCCATCCATAACCCATCTGAAACCATATTGCATACCAGAGAGAATACTATAGACATCAAGAAAAGCCAGTCAGTTCATTATTGACAAGTTTTTCCAACACGTTTGATTAACAGGGCAAAATAGAAATAGGTCTGTAACAGTTAGGGTCAGATTGATCTCTCCCTTTAAATAAATTACAAATTGTGGCTGCCTTTCAAGCAATGAGAAACTCCCCAGAGAGGAGAGACAGGTTAAAAAGGTCAGCGATAGGCTTGGTGATGATAGGGGCAGCAACCTTTAGAAGAAAGGGTCTAAACCATCTGACCCAGATGTTTTTTTGGGGTCAAGTTTAAGGAGCTCCTTTAGCACCTTGGACTCAAGGACCACCTGAAGGGAGAAACTTTGTAGCTCGGCAGGGGAAAAAGAGGAAGGAGCATCGGGTTTAGTCGCAAGGAGGACGGGCAAAGTGTCAAATAGGAATCCTTATTGAAGTACTAATTAAAAAGCTCAGCCATGTGCTTCTTGTCAGTAACAACTACACCATCAACATTAAGGGAGATGGGGAGCCGTGAGGAGAAGGGTTTATTGCCCAGGTCTTTAACCGTTTTCCAGAACTTCTTGGGGTTAGACCCACAGAGAGAACTGCTCCTTAAAGTAACTAACTGTGACCTTCCGGATAGCCTGAATGCACTTTTTTCTCATTTGCCTGAACGAGAGCCAGTCAGCCTGAGTATGCGTGAGTTTGCATGTGCCGAGCCTTTCACCAAATGCAATTCTTGAGGTGGAGTAACTCTGCCAGATCACAGTCGAACCAGGGGCTGAACCTGTCTTTAATTCTCATTTTCTTTATGGGGGTGTGTTTGTTAACAATACCACTGAAAATATCAAAAAAGAAGGTCCAAGCATCTTCGACTGATTCTATACCAAATTACAGAGGCCAGTTCATGAAGGGTGGCTTGCTCGTTAAAGTTTTTTAGCAAGCGTCTATGACAAATCAGGACAGGTCAGTTCACTGAGCAGCTTTACAAACACAGGCTGTAAAACAGTGATCACTAAGGTCATTACAGAAACACTAGACTGACACCTAGCAGGATTATTTGTGAGGACAACATCGAGGAGAGTAGCCTTTTCTGGGTGTTTGGAGTCATACTGTGTGGGATTGATAATAATCTGAGAAATATTTAGGGAGTCCGATTGCTTTAGGTCTTGGTCAGGTGGTTTAAGCATGTCCCAGTTTAGGTCACATAGCAGGACAAATTCAGACTTAGTGTAAGGAGGGAGGAAGGAGAGAGCTTAGGGCAGGTAGGGTACAGGCCAGTGCTGATGGTGGACGATAACACCCAGCAACAGTCAACAAAGAGCCATTTGAAAGTTTAATGCTTAAAATCAGCAAATCAAATTGTTTTGGGACAGACTTGGTGGAAACAACCGAGCACTGAAGGTGATCCTTGGTAAAGATTGACACTCCTCCACCTTTGGAAGATCTGTCTTCTCCAAAAAGGTCGTAACCAGAAAGGTTAATATCAGTGTTCAAAACACTCTTCCTTAACCACGTCTCAGTAACGACCAACACATCTGGATTGGAGCTGTGAACCCACACTTTCAATTGATACATTTAAGGTAATAAGCTTCTAGTGTTACCGTGCAGAAAACCCAGGCTTTTACGAGAACAGAAATCAGTGAAGCAGATATCAGATCACAAGTCAGAATTGGGGTTAGCAACAGTAGATGGGCCAGGGTGTACATGCACATTTACAGATATCATCAACAGTAATACAATCAAGGCACGGCAGAGGACAGGGAGAGCTCTGCAGTGCTGATATATGACATTTGAATGTGCATTAGATGGCAACAAGTGCACATTGTGCTGGGTACAATAAAATGCCACTCTAAAATCTGCAGCACAATGCCACAGATGTCTCAAGTTTTGAGGGAGTGTGTTGGCATGCTGACTGTAGGGAAGTCCACCGGAACCGCTGCCAGATAATTGAATGTTCCTTTCTTTACCACAAGCTGACTCCAACATCGTTTTAGAGAATTTGGCACCACGTCTCTCTCTCTGTTTCTCTATCTGTGTCTCTTTCTCCTTCTCTCTCAATTCAAATTAAAGGGCTTTTTTGCTGAAACAAATGGAATAGACAATAAACAAAAGGGATATAAACACAGAAATAAACAGTAAACATTACACTCACAAAAGATTTACGACTATGTACATTCTTTATGGAAATTACCACCGGGGACACCTGAAAACAATTTAAAATTATATATTTATTTATTAACAGCAAGCTGGAGGGGGTCACAGTCCATCTCAACCTGGAGAGGTCACAGTCCATCTCAACCTGGAGAGGTCTCAGTCCATCTCAACCTGGAGAGGGCACAGTCCATCTCAACCTGGAGAGGTCTCAGTCCATCTCAACCTGGAGAGGTCTCAGTCCAACTCAACCTGGAGAGGTCTCAGTCCAACTCAACCTGGAGAGGTCTCAGTCCATCTCAACCTGGAGAGGTCACAGTCCATCTCAACCTGGAGAGGTCTCAGTCCATCTCAACCTGGAGAGGTCTCAGTCCAACTCAACCTGGAGAGGTCTCAGTCCATCTCAACCTGGAGAGGTCTCAGTCCATCTCAACCTGGAGAGGTCTCAGTCTATCTCAACCTGGAGAGGTCACAGGTCACAGTCCAACTCAACCTGGAGAGAACACAGTTCAACTCAACCTGGAGAGGTCTCAGTCCAACTCAACCTGGAGAGGTCTCAGTCCATCTCAACCTGGAGAGATCACAGGTCACAGTCCAACTCAACCTGGAGAGGTCTCAGTCCAACTCAACCTGGAGAGGTCTCAGTCCATCTCAACCTGGAGAGATCACAGGTCACAGTCCATCTCAACCTGGAGAGGTCACAGTCCATCTCAACCTGGAGAGGTCTCAGTCCATCTCAACCTGGAGAGGTCTCAGTCCATCTCAACCTGGAGAGGTCTCAGTCCATCTCAACCTGGAGAGGTCTCAGTCCATCTCAACCTGGAGAGGTCTCAGTCCAACTCAACCTGGAGAGGTCTCAGTCCATCTCAACCTGGAGAGGTCTCAGTCCATCTCAACCTGGAGAGGTCTCAGTCCATCTCAACCTGGAGAGGTCTCAGTCCATCTCAACCTGGAGAGGTCTCAGTCCAACTCAACCTGGAGAGGTCTCAGTCCATCTCAACCTGGAGAGGTCTCAGTCCATCTCAACCTGGAGAGGTCTCAGTCTATCTCAACCTGGAGAGGTCACAGGTCACAGTCCAACTCAACCTGGAGAGAACACAGTTCAACTCAACCTGGAGAGGTCTCAGTCCAACTCAACCTGGAGAGTTCTCAGTCCATCTCAACCTGGAGAGATCACAGGTCACAGTCCAACTCAACCTGGAGAGGTCTCAGTCCAACTCAACCTGGAGAGGTCTCAGTCCAACTCAAGCTCATTCATTATTCATAATTCATTCATCGTTAACTTTTGGTTCATAACATGTGACAAACCAATACCTCACGAGGCTTCTTCCCTCCCAAGCTGAGACCTTGAAACTGAGACATCCTTTTCTCTAAACAAGGTTCTGGGCGTACTGCCAAAATGCAGATACCGATAGCGAGGACTCATCCCAGACACGATCAATCAGTCACTTGTAGAGTGTTGTAATTCTGTGCAAATAGTCAATAAAAGGGTAATACAAATAAAACAGGTTGTTGTTTGTCCACTGGTCGCTCTTCTCTCATTGCAACGAGCCACACATCTTGCTGCTGTGACAGATATGGGAGTTTATAAAAGTTTGATTTGTTTTTAAATTCTTTGTGGTTCTGTGTGATATGTGGCAAAAATCTGTCTTCTCTTGAGAGCCAGGTCTGCCTTTGGCTGCCTGTCTCAATAGCAAGGCTATGCTCAGTCAAAGTCTGTACTTAGTCAAAGTTGTTTGGGGGTCAGTCACAGTGGTTTTCTGTCTCTCTGTCTCTCTGTCTCTCTCGCTGTCTCTCTCTATTTCACTCTCTCGCTCTCTCTCGCTGTCTCTCTGTCGCTCTCTGTTTCTCTCTCTCTCTCTCTGTCTCTCTGTCTCTCTCTCTCTCTCTGTGTCTCTCGCTCTCTCTCTCTTTCTCTCTCTCTCTCTGTCTATCTGTCTCTCTGTGTGTCTCTCTCTCTTTGTCTCTTTGTCTCTCTGTCTCTCTCTGTCTATCTGTCTCTCTGTGTGTCTCTCTCGCTTTGTCTCTTAGTCTCTCTGTCTCTCTGTCTTTCTCTCTACCTGTTCTGTTCTGTAAGAAGATTAATTGTAATTTAGGTCTTTAACTCTGGAACAAATCACTTCTTTATAGCTGTAGGAATATGTTGTAATTACCCTTTTTGTTCCTAGCCAGCGTATTCTGGCTAACACACACACACACACACACACACACACACACACACACACACACACACACACACACACACACACACAGACACACACACACGCACATCAAATAAAGTATATTTTTACACAATGAGCCTAAACACATCCTAACCATTCAGGACTACACCAGAATGTAGTGGTGCTAACATGCTAATTGTAGTTAAGGGCAGTAAGCCTTTGTGTGTGTGTGTGTGTGTGTGTGTGTGTGTGTGTGTGTGTGTGTTAGCCAGAATACGCTGGCTATGTCACGTTCTGACCTTTATTTCCTTTGTTTTGTATTTATTTAGTATGGTCAGGGCGTGAGTTGGGTGGGCAGTCTATGTTTGTTTTTCTATGTTTTGGGGTATTTCTATGTTTGGGCCTAGTATGGTTCTCAATCAGAGGCAGGTGTCATTAGTTGTCTCTGATTGAGAATCATACTTAGGTAGCTTGGGTTTCACTGTGTGTTTGTGGGTGATTGTTCCTGTCTCTGTGTTTGTACCAGATAGGACTGTTTAGGTTTACACTTTCTTGTTCTGTTTAGTCTGTTCATGTATAGTCGTCTTTATTAAAAACATGAATAACCACCACGCTGCATTTTGGTCCGCTTCACCACAGGAAAACCCTTACAGCCTAGGAACAAAAAGGGTAATTACAACATATTTCTACAGCTATAAAGAAGTGATTTGTTCCAGAGCTAAAGACCTAAATTACAATTAATCTCCTTATCTTCTTATCTGTGGGCCCTAATGTGGGCCCTAATGAAAGATGCGTTAGTGTGAACACATCCTATGAGAAGTACTCCTGATTCTCTCACACACACACACACACACACACACACGTTGAATGCAGAACGTGGGAGGGCTTGATATGTTGTATTGGAAAGTTTCTCAGTAGCTAGCAATGTTTTTGGTTTGGATCCCAGTTGCTGGGGCTGCTACTCTCTGTCTCCTGCCGGGTCTGAGGAGCTATTTAGCATAGCAGCTAGCCTAGCTGCTAGCTAGCTGCCT
Organism: Oncorhynchus mykiss; assembly: GCF_013265735.2. NCBI lineage: Eukaryota > Metazoa > Chordata > Actinopteri > Salmoniformes > Salmonidae > Oncorhynchus > Oncorhynchus mykiss. The sequence goes on along the minus strand of NC_048580.1, from coordinate 77,198,970 downwards.
ATTACAGTTTTTTACAATCCCTTTGGCACTAATTTCAGAACCTTCTGATAATTTTTCAAAACTCTAGACACAAAACTCAAAACAGTCATCATTTGCAGTGTTCCTCACCTGGCTTACTGTAAAACATCAGCTGCAGTGTTCCTCACCTGGCTTACTGTAAAACATCAGCTGCAGTGTTCCTCGCCTGACTTACTGTAAAACATCAGCTGCAGTGTTCCTCACCTGGCTTACTGTAAAACATCACTGCCATGTTCCTCACCTGGTTTACTGTAAAACATCACTGCAGTGTTCCTCACCTGGCTTACTGTAAAACATCACTGCAGTGTTCCTCACCTGGCTTACTGTAAAACATCACTGCAGTGTTCCTCACCTGGCTTACTGTAAAACATCAACTGCAGTATTCCTCACCTGGTTTACTGTAAAACATCACTGCAGTGTTCCTCAACTGGCTTACTGTAAAACATCACTGCAGTGTTCCTCACCTGGCTTACTGTAAAACATCACTGCAGTGTTCCTCACCTGGCTTACTGTAAAACATCACTGCAGTGTTCCTCACCTGGCTTACTGTAAAACATCACTGCAGTGTTCCTCACCTGGCTTACTGTAAAACATCACTGCGGTGTTCCTCACCTGGCTTACTGTAAAAACCAAAACAACAGATTGATTAATGTACTTCTACAGTGCCTTGCGAAAGTATTCGCCCCCCTTGAACTTTTCGACCTTTTGCCACATTTCAGGCTTCAAACATAAAGATATAAAACTGTATTTTTTTGTGAAGAATCAACAACAAGTGGGACACAATCATGACGTGGAACAACATTTATTGGATATTTCAAACTTTTTTAACAAATCAAAAACTGAAAAATTGGGCGTGCAAAATTATTCAGCCCCCTTAAGTTAATACTTTGTAGCGCCACCTTTTGCTGCGATTACAGCTGTAAGTCGCTTGGGGTATGTCTCTATCAGTTTTGCACATCGAGAGACTGACATATTTTCCCATTCCTCCTTGCAAAACAGCTCGAGCTCAGTGAGGTTGGATGGAGAGCATTTGTGAACAGCAGTTTTCAGTTCTTTCCACAGATTCTCGATTGGATTCAGGTCTGGACTTTGACTTGGCCATTCTAACACCTGGATATGTTTATTTTTGAACCATTCCATTGTAGATTTTGCTTTATGTTTTGGATCATTGTCTTGTTGGAAGACAAATCTCCGTCCCAGTCTCAGGTCTTTTGCAGACTCCATCAGGTTTTCTTCCAGAATGGTCCTGTATTTGGCTCCATCCATCTTCCCATCAATTTGAACCATCTTCCCTGTCCCTGCTGAAGAAAAGCAGGCCCAAACCATGATGCTGACACCACCATGTTTGACAGTGGGGATTGGTGTGTTCAGGGTGATGAGCTGTGTTGCTTTTACGCCAAACATAACGTTTTGCAGTTGCCAAAAAGTACAATTTTGGTTTCATCTGACCAGAGCACCTTCTTCCACATGTTTGGTGTGTCTCCCAGGTGGCTTGTGGCAAACTTTAAACAACACTTTTTATGGATATCTTTAAGAAATGGCTTTCTTCTTGCCACTCTTCCATAAAGGCCAGATTTGTCCAATATACGACTGATTGTTGTCCTATGGACAGAGTCTCCCACCTCAGCTGTAGATCTCTGCAGTTCATCCAGAGTGATCATGGGCCTCTTGGCTGCATCTCTGATCAGTCTTCTCCTTGTATGAGCTGAAAGTTTAGAGGGACGGCCAGGTCTTGGTAGATTTGCAGTGGTCTGATACTCCTTCCATTTCAATATTATCTCTTGCACAGTGCTCCTTGGGATGTTTAAAGCTTGGGAAATCTTTTTGTATCCAAATCCGGCTTTAAACTTCTTCACAACAGTATCTCGGACCTGCCTGGTGTGTTCCTTGTTCTTCATGATGCTCTCTGCGCTTTTAACGGACCTCTGAGACTATCACAGTGCAGGTGCATTTATACGGAGACTTGATTACACACAGGTGGATTGTATTTATCCTCATTAGTCATTTAGGTCAACATTGGATCATTCAGAGATCCTCACTGAACTTCCGGAGAGAGTTTGCTGCACTGAAAGTAAAGGGGCTGAATAATTTTGCACGCCCAATTTTTCAGTTTTTGATTTGTTAAAAAAGTTTGAAAAAATCCACGAAATGTCGTTCCACTTCATGATTGTGTCCCACTTGTTATTTTATATCTTTATGTTTGAAGCCTGAAATGTGGCAAAAGGTCGCAAAGTTCAAGGGGGCCGAACACTTTCGCAAGGCACTGTATATTTCCATCAACTCTGTCTTCTGGATTTGGCCACAGGTTCTCATCCACATCACAATGGATGTTTTCATTAGCCAAACATCTTGGGAAGAATCTTTGGGCGATTCCAAGCCTGACACTGGCCTCGACTGTTTCAAGGACAGCTTTTTTCCATCTACGTAACATTGCAAAAATCTCAAACTTTCTGTCCAAAAATTATGCAGAACAATTAATCCATGCTTTTGTCACTTCTAGGTTAGACTGCTGCAATGCTCTACTTTCCACCTCCCCGGATAAAGCACTAAATAAACTTCAGTTAGTGATAAACACGGCTGCTAGAATCTTGACTAGAACCAAACAATGTTATCATAGTACTCCAGTGCTAGCCTCCCTACACTGGCTTCCTGTCAAGGCAAGGGCTGATTTCAAGGTTCTACTGCTAAACTACAAAGCATTACATGGGCTTGCTCCTACCTATCTCTCTGATTTGGTCCTGCCGTACATACCTACACGTACACTACGGTCACAAGATGCAGGCCTCCTAATTATTCCTAGAATTTCTAAGCAAACAGCTGGAGGCTTTCTCCTATAGCTCCATTTTTATGGAATGGTCTGCCTACCCATGTGAGAGACGCAAACTCGGTCTCAACCTTTAAGTCTTTACTGAAGACTCATCTCTTCAATGGGTCATATGATTGAGTGTAGTCTGTGTAGATGTGTTGTTGCCTATCCTTACCATCTAGGGGCAGCCCGTCAGGTAGTCCAGGATCCAGTTGCAGAGGGAGGTGTTTAGTCCCAGGGTCCTTATCTTATTGATGAGCTTTGAGGGCACTATGGTATTGAACATTTTGCTGTATTCAATGAACAGCATTCTCACATAGGTGTTCCTTTTGTCCAGGTGAGAAAGGGCAGATAGATTGAGATTCAATATAGATATATATGTATATACAGTGGGGCAAAAAAGTATTTAGTCAGCCACCAATTGTGCAAGTTCTCCCACTTAAAAAGATGAGAGAGGCCTGTAATTTTCCTCATAGGTACACTTCAACTATGACAGACAAAATGAGAAAAAAAATCCAGAAAATCACATTGTAGGATTTTTAATGAATTTATTTTCAAATTATGGTGGAAAAGTATTTGTATACATCATCTGTGAAACTGTTGGGGTGGTGGAGGGTATCTGGGTGGATGCTGTTGATGTCCACAACCTTTCAAAGGTCACACCTGTATTTGTGGACTTTCTTCCAATCTTCTTTGCAGAACATCTCAAGCGCTGTGATTTGAGCCAGTCAAATTTATTCAAACCTTTTACTCAGTACTTTGTTGAAGCCCCTTTGGCAGTGATTACAGCCTCAGTCTTCTTGGGTATGACGCTACAAGCTTGGCACAACTGTATTTATGCAGTTTCTCATATTAATCTCTGCAGATCCTCCCAAGCTCTGTCAGGTTGGATGGGGAGCATCGCTGCACAGCTATTTTCAGGTCTCTCCAGAGATGTTAGATCGGGTTCAAGTCCAGGCTCTGGCTGGGCCACTCACGGACATTCAGAAACTTGTCCCTAAGGCACTCCTGCGTTGTCTTGGCTGTGTGCTTAGGGTCGTTCACCCCAGTCTGAGGTCCTCAGCGCTCCAGAGCAGGTTTTCATCAAGGATCTCTCTGTACTTTGCTCTGTTCATCTTTCCCTGGATCCTAATGAGTCTCCCAGTCCCTGCTACTGAAAAACATTCCCACATCATGATGCTGCCACCACCCTGCTTCACCGTAGGGATGCTGCCAGGTTTTCTCTAGACATGATGCTTGGCTTCAAGAGTACAATTTTGGATTAATCTCGTTTCTCATGGTCTGAGATACTTTTAGGTGCCTTTTGTCAAACTCTTTTACTCTCTGTCTCTCTCTCAATTTAATTTCAATTTAAGGGCTTGTTTGACATGTTAACATTGCTAAAGAAAATGAAATAAACAAAACAAAAATGTCTGATCTGTGTTATCTGATGGAAATATGTGTCTCTAATTTGGTCATACGCTTGACAGGAGGTTAAGAAGTACAGCTCAGTTTCCACCTCATTTTGTGGGCAGTGTGCACATAGCCGGTCTTCTCTTGAGAGCCAGGTCTGCCTACGGCGGCCTTTCTCAATAGCAAGAATATCCTCACTGAGTCTGTACATAGTTAAAGCTTTCCTTAAGTTTGGGTCAGTCACAGTGGTCAGGTATTCTGCCACTGTGTACTCTCTGTTTAGGGCCAAATAGCATTCTAGTTTGCTCGTTTAATTTTTTTTTTAAAATGTTATGTGTCAAGTAATTATCTTTTTGTTTCCTCATGATTTATTTGGGTCTAATTGTGTTGCTGTCCTGTGGCTCTGTGGGTTGTGTTTGTGTTTATGAACAGAGTCCCAGGACCAGCTTTCTTAGGGGACTATTCTCCAGGTTTATCTCTCTGTAATTGATGGCTTTGTTATGGAAGGTTTGGGAATCATTTTAGGTGGTTATAGAATTTAACAGCTCTATTTTGGATTTTGATCATTAGAGGGTATCGGCCTAATTCTGCTCTGCATGCATTATTTGGTGTTCTACGTTGTACACGGAAGATATTTTTGCAGAATTCTGCATGCAAAGTCTGAATTTGGTGTTCTTCCCATTTAGTAAATTCTTGGTTGGTGAGCGGACCCCAGACCTCACAACCATAAAGGGCAATGGGTTCTATAATTGATTAAAGTATTTTTTGCCAGATCCTATTTGGTATGTCGAATTTTATGTTCCTTTTGAAGGCATAGAGGCCCTTCTTGCTTTGTCTCTCAGCTTGTTCACAGCTTGGTGGAAGTTTCCTGTGGCACTGATGTTTAGGCCGAGGTATGCATCGTTTTTTGTGTGCTCCAGGGCAAAGGTGTCTAGATGGAATGTGTATTTGTTGTCCTGGCAACTGGACCTTCTTTTGGAACACCATTATTTTTATGTTACTGAGATTGACTGTCAGGGCCCGGGTCTGACAGGAACCGGGTCTGACAGGGCCCGGGTCTGACAGGGCCCGGGTCTGACAGGGCCCGGGTCTGACAGGGCCCGGGTCTGACAGGGCCCGGGTCTGACAGGAACCGGGTCTGACAGGGCCCGGGTCTGACAGGGCCCGGGTCTGACAGGGCCCGGGTCTGACAGGAACCGGGTCTGACAGGGCCCGGGTCTGACAGGGCCCAGGTCTGACAGGAACCGGGTCTGACAGGAACCGGGTCTGACAGGGCCCGGGTCTGACAGGGCCCGGGTCTGACAGGGCCCGGGTCTGACAGGGCCCGGGTCTGACAGGAACCGGGTCTGACAGGGCCCGGGTCTGACAGGGCCCGGGTCTGACAGGGCCCGGGTCTGACAGGGCCCGGGTCTGACAGGGCCCGGGTCTGACAGGGCCCGGGTCTGACAGGAACCGGGTCTGACAGGGCCGGGGTCTGTCAGGGCCCGGGTCTGACAGGGCCCAGGTCTGTCAGGGCCCAGGTCTGACAGGAACCGGGTCTGACAGGAACCGGGTCTGACAGGGCCGGGGTCTGTCAGGGCCCGGGTCTGGCAGAATCTGTGCAGATGATCTACGTGCTGGTGTAGGCCCTCCATCGACGAGATGATCTGTAGGTGTACCTACTGTGACAGTCCCCTCGAAGCCATTTGACTATGTAGTGACCCAGCGGGCGACAGAGCTGCAGGAGTTGTGACCCGTTTTTGTTGTTTGTTTTGTCATAGTTCCATATGGGGGATGGAATGCTGTCACCTCCAGGCAGGTGTTTGTCCCCCTGGGTGCTGAGGGTGTCAGGTTCTTGTCCAGTTCTGGCATTAAGGTCGCCACAGACTAGTACATGTCCCCGGGCCTGGAAATGATTGATTTCCCCCTCCAGGATGGAGAAGCTGTCTTCATTAAAGTATGGGATTCAATTGGGGGGATGTAGTTAGAACACATGAGGACATTTTTCTATGTTGAGATAATTTCCTTATTAATTTCCAGCCACATATAAATTGTTCCTGTTTTCACTAATTTGATAAAGTGAGTCCTGCTCCAAATTAGCATCCGCTCTGAGGCCCTCTCTCTCTCTCTCTGTCTCTCTGTCTCTCTGTCTCTCTACCTCTCTCTCTTCTCTATGTGCCGGAGGCCAGCCTCTACTGTACATCTTTCTACATACATCCAAGAAGAAAAAAAAACTGAAGCTCTGTGGTGACAGAATTGTTAGGTGACCAACAACCTTTTGGTTAAAACACAACTTGGCACTCCAAGTTAACTTGTAGAGCACATTCGAATGCTAGTGTCGGTACACTTTCAAACACATCCAACGATACAGGACATTGAATGTTCTATTTAGCATGAAGATGAGTTAGATGAATGAGAGAGAGCGGAGATGTTGGAAGAGAGGGGTGTCACTTAAAGCCCAATTACATTGACCTTAAAAAAAAAGAGCTCCCAGACTTTTAAATATGTCTCCGTTGGTGTCCTACTCTACTCATTTTACCCATAAACCCTCTCTGTGTTCTCTACCAGACCTCATGGCCCCTCCCACCCAGGGGGTGGTTATGCTAATCAAAACCAGAGCGAATGATGGTGATAATTACGACAGAGCGGTCTCTGTTCTGCTGCGCGTCTGAAATGACCCCGGAACGATCATCCCTCAGCAGCTTCAGTTGCAACCGGGCTACGGAGATTATTCCCCATTAACAGCCCAGACAGAGATGGTCTCTCCCCGAGGACACACACACGCATGTATACACACATACACTCAGATTGAGTATGGAAAGGTGTGAGAGGCAGTGGGAGGACAGAGAGAGAGGTCTGTTAGAAATTGAGGCCAGCTGCTGCACCATAATCAATTTGTAACTGCTATCGATGTGTGTGTGTGTGTGTATGTGTGTGCATTCGTGTGTGTTTATTTCAAGGGAGAGCAGGTTATCTGTCAGAGTGGCCGTGGGTGTGTGTGTGTGTGTGTGTGTGTGCGTGTGTGCGTGTGTGAATGCAAGAATTCTGTAGTACACCAATAAGCTTGTCTTTCTAGAGCAGTGAACATGATGATGAGGACAATTGGAGTTAACAGCAGAGCAGATGATGAGGACAATAGGAGCAGATGATGAGGACAATAGGAGTCAACAGCAGAGCAGATGATGAGGACAATTGGAGTTAACAGCAGAGCAGATGATGAGGACAATAGGAGTCAACAGTTGAGCAGATGATGAGGACAATAGGGGCAGATGATGAGGACAATTGGAGTTAACAGCAGAGCAGATGATGAGGACAATAGGGGCAGATGATGAGGACAATAGGAGTCAACAGTTGAGCAGATGATGAACACTGGAGTTCTGTCTGAAACACTGAATACTGCAGATCTGTAGGATATACTGAACACTGAAGTCGAGACTGAGACACTGAACACTGAAGTCATAACTGATACACTGAACACTGGAGTTCTGACTGAAACACTGAAAACTGGAGTTCTGACTGATACACTGAACACAGGAGTTCTGACTGATACACTGACAACTGGAGTTCTGACTGATACACTGAAAACTGGAGTTCTGACTGATACACTGACAACTGGAGTTCTGACTGATACACTGAAAACTGGAGTTCTGACTGATACACTGACAACTGGAGTTCTGACTGATACACTGAACACTGGAGTTCTGACTGATACACTGACAACTGGAGTTCTGACTGATACACTGAACACAGAAGTTCTGATTGAAATACTGAATACTGGATACATGACAGATACACTGAACACTGAAGTCACGACTAATACAGTGAACACCGGAGTCACGACTAATACACTGAACACTGAAGTCACGACTAATACACTGAACACTGAAGTCACGACTAATACAGTGAACACCGGAGTCACGACTAATACACTGAACACCGGAGTCACGACTGATACACTGAAATTTGGAGTCATGAATGATACACTGAACACCGGAGTTCTGACTAAAACACTGTACACTGGAGTTCTGACTGAAACACTGAAAACAGGAGTTCTGACTGATACACTGACAACTGGAGTTCTGATTGATACACTGACAACTGGAGTTCTGATTGATACACTGACAACTGGAGTTCTGACTGATATACTGAACACTGGAGTTCTGACTGATACACTGACAACTGGAGTTCTGATTGATACACTGACAACTGGAGTTCTGATTGATACACTGAACACTGGAGTTCTGACTGATACACTGACAACTGGAGTTCTGATTGATACACTGAAAACTGGAGTTCTGATTGATACACTGACAACTGGAGTTCTGACTGATACACTGAACACTGGAGTTCTGATTGATACACTGACAACTGGAGTTCTGATTGATACACTGACAACTGGAGTTCTGACTGAAACACTGAACACTGGAGTTCTGACTGATACACTGAACACTGGAGTTCTGATTGATACACTGACAACTGGAGTTCTGACTGAAACACTGAACAGTTGTCAATCAACTGCCTACAAGAACACAGTGGATTGGCAGAAATCATCACTGCAAAACAACTTTAGCAATGTGTTGAACACCGGCTTTGAGCTTGTAGACTCTCTCTCTCACACACACACACACACACACACAGAAAAAGCAGATATTTGTGAGCGAAAGCTAAATGTCATGCCTTTGTAATTTATAAGTGCATCACCAGAGAGAGAGAGAGAGAGAGAGAGAGAGAGAGAGAGAGAGAGAGAGAGAGAGAGAGAGAGAGAGAGAGAGAGAGAGAGAGAGAGAGAGAGAGAGAGAGAGAGAGAGAGAGAGAGAGAGAGAGAGAGAGAGAGAGAGAGAGAGAGAGAGAGAGAGAGAGAGAGAGAGAGAGAGAGAGAGAGAGAGAGAGAGAGAGAGAGAGAGAGAGAGAGAGAGAGAGAGAGAGAGAGAGAATGTTTCCTCATGTTAGCTTTTGGTAAAGACATGATGACCCACAAAGCCTGAGAGAGAGCACAGAGGGCATCAAGAAACTACGTGTTTGTGTGTGTGTGTGTTTCCACAGCAACCAGACTCTATTAATGACTTATAGCCTCTGAGGACTCCAGCTGCAACACACACACAGCCTGAGGCTGAAATACCACTATTCTTCTCTACCTCCCTGTAGGACGCTCACACTCCTCTGGAGGTCCTTTGGAACGGGAGAAGTATGGGAACAGTTTAGACGGTGTAAATGGTTGACCCAGGGAGGGAGGGAGGGAGAGAGGGAGGGAGGGAGGGAGGGAGGGAGCTACGGGAATGTGGAATGTGGAATTGGAAGTAATGTCAGTGTTTCATTGGTTTCTGTACTGAAGACCCTCTTTCCGTTGTAAACAAGCACGTCTCTAATGGGCTGCATTAATGATGTACAGTATATACTGTAAGCTTATAAGAAAATGGTTCCAAAGGGGTTCTTTGGCGGTCCCCAAAGAAAAACTATTTTTGGTTCCAGGTAAAACCCATTCGGGTTTGATGTAGAACCCTCAGTGGAAAGGGTTCTACATCAAACCCAAAAGGGTTCTACCTGAGACCAGGGTTCTTCAAAGGGTTCACCTATGACGACAGCCGAAGAACCCTTTTAGGTTCTAGATAGCACTGTTTGGTTCCAGGTAGAACACTTCTACTTTCTAGATGCACCTTTTGGTTCCAGGTAGAACCCTTTTAGGTTCTAGATAACACCTTTTGGTTCCAGGTAGAAACCTTTCAGGATCTAGATAACACCTTTTATTTCTAAGAGAGTACAGTACACAGTGTACTTCAATATACACTGAGTGTACAAAACATTAGGAAAACCTTCCCAATATTGAGATCCTGGGGATTTAAAGGACCACAGTCAGTCAGTAGAAAAAATTGTGGTCTTGGGTAAAATGTTTATTTTGGGGGATATTTAGGCAGAAATGTTGCAGATGGGGAGGTCCCTAGTGAAACAGCATGGGAGAATGTTTTGGGAGAGGTTCAAGTCCCTAGTGAGACACAATGGGATAATTTTTTGGGAGAGGTTCAAGTCCCTAGTGCGACACAATGGGAGAATGCATTGTGAGATGTTCAAGTCCCTAGTGAGACACAATGGGAGAATGTTTTGGGAGAGGTTCAAGTCCCTAGTGAGACACAATGGGAGAATGTATTGGGAGAGGTTCAAGTCCCTAGTGAGACACAATGGGAGAATGTATTGTGAGAGGTTCAAATCCCTAGTGAGACACAATGGGGGAATGTATTGTGAGAGGTTCAAATCCCTAGTGAGACACAATGGGAGAATGTATTGGGAGAGGTTCAAGTCCCTAGTGGGACCCAATGGGAGAATGTATTGGGAGAGGTTCAAGTCCCTAGTGAGACCCAATGGGAGAATGTATTGGGAGAGGTTCAAGTCCCTAGTGAGACACAAAGGGAAAATGTATTTGGAGAGGTTCAAGTCCATATTGAGACACCATGGGAAACTGGATGGATATATTGGGGAAGGTTCAAGTCCCAAGTGAGACAGTATGGGAGAATGGAGGGATATCTAGAGAGAGGAAATGGTAGAATGATGATTTATTGGGTGTGAGAGGTGTGTCTGCTGGTCCTGGTAGTGTCATACTGTGAGAGGTGTCTGCTGGTCCTGGTAGTTTCATACTGTGAGAGGTGTGTCTGCTGGTCCTGGTAGTGTCATGTTGTGAGAGGTGTGTCTGCTGTTCCTGGTAGTTTCATGTTGTGAGAGGTGTGTCTGCTGGTCCTGGTAGTTTCATACTGTGAGAGGTGTCTGATGGTCCTGGTAGTTTCATGTTGTGAGAGGTATGTCTGCTGGTTGTAACGGTTTTCTTCAGTCTCCTCCTCTGATGAAGAGGTAGAACAAGGATCGGACCAAAATGCAGCGTGTAGATTGCGATCCATGTTTTAATAAACGTAAAACACGAATCAATACAAACACTACCAAATAAAGAACGTGATGAACGTAACGAAAACCTAAACAGCCTATCTGGTGAAAACACATAGACAGGAACAATCACCCACAAACAAACAGTGAAACCCAGGCTACCTAAATATGGTTCCCAATCAGAGACAATGACAAACACCTGCCTCTGATTGAGAACCATATCAGGCCGAACATAGAACTAGACAAACTAGACATGTAACATAGAATGCCCACTCAGATCACACCCTGACCAATCAAAAACATAGAAAATACAAAGTAAACTATGGTCAGGGCGTGACACTGGTCCTGGTAGTTTCATACTGTGAGAGGTGTGTCTGCTTCTCCTGGTAGTTTCATACTGTGAGAGGTGTGTCTGCTGGTCCTGGTAGTTTCATAGTGTGAGAGGTGTGTCTGCTGGTACTGGTAGTTTCATAGTGTGAGAGGTGTGTCTGCTGGTCCTGGTAGTGTCATACTGTGAGAGGTGTCTGCTGGTCCTGGTAGTTTTATACTGTGAGAGGTGTGTCTGCTGGTCCTGGTAGTGTCATACTGTGAGAGGTGTCTGCTGGTCCTGGTATTTTCATAGTGTGAGAGGTGTGTCTGCTGGTCCTGGTAGTTTCATAGTGTGAGAGGTGTGTCTGCTGGTCCTGGTATTTTCATAGTGTGAGAGGTGTGTCTGCTGGTCCTGGTAGTTTTATATTGTGAGAGGTGTCTTGTCCTGGTAGTTTCATACTGTGAGAGGTGTCTGGTCCAAGTAGTTTCATACTGTGGGAGGTGTCTGGTCCTGGTAGTTTCATACTGTGAGAGGTGTCTGGTCCTGGTAGTTTCATACTGTGGGAGGTGTCTGGTCCTGGTAGTTTCATACTGTGAGAGGTGTCTGGTCCAAGTAGTTTCATACTGTGGGAGGTGTCTGGTCCTGGTAGTTTCATACTGTGAGAGGTGTCTGGTCCTGGTAGTTTCATACTGTGGGAGGTGTCTGGTCCTGGTAGTTTCATACTGTGAGAGGTGTCTGGTCCTGGTAGTTTCATACTGTGGGAGGTGTCTGGTCCTGGTAGTTTCATGATGTGAGAGGTGTGTCTCCCGGTCGTCAGTTAGGGCTTGGTTCCCTCCCGGTCGTTAGTTAGGGCTTGGTTCCCACCCGGTCGTTAGATAGGGCTTGGTTCCCAACCGGTAGTCAGTTAGGGCTTGGTTCCCTCCCGGTCGTCAGTTAGGGCTTGACTCCCTCCCAGTCGTCAGTTAGACGCATAGATCTCCATTACTCCCATTTTGTTTACTAGACTCTAATTCATAAATGACTGTGTTATCTAATGTTGCTGTTGAAGTATAGACACCTGATTTGCCTAACTTGTTCACAGGATTGAGGTTGAGGTTGAGGTTCCTACAGTTTTCCCTGAGCTAGGTAAATCTGCTTTTAGTTTTAAAGCACCATATTGCTGGAACAAAATTCAAAACACGCTACCTTTAAAAAAAAAAAAAAATTCACCTTTATTTAACCAGGTAGGCCAGTTGAGATCAAGTTCCCATTTACAACTGCGACCTGGCCAAGATAAATCAAAGCAGTGTGACACATACAACAACACAGAGTTACACATGGAATGAACAAACGTACAGTCAATAATACGATAGAAAACCTCACTCTCAACGTCAACAAAACAAAGGAGATGATCGTGGACTTTAGGAAACAGCAGAGGGAGCACCCCCCTATCCACATCGACGGGACAGTAGTGGAGAGGGAAGAAAGTTTGAAGTTCCTCGGCGTACACATCACGGACAAACTGAATTTGTCCACCCACAGTGACAGCGTGGTGAAGAAGGTGCAACAAAGCCTCTTCAACCTCAGGAGGCTGAAGAAATTTGGCTTGTCACCAAAAGCACTCACAAACTTTTACAGGTGCACAATCGAGATCCTGTCGGGCTGTATCACCGCCTGGTACGGCAACTGCACCCCGCACAACCGTAAGGCTCTCCAGAGGGTAGTGAGGTCTGTACAACGCATCACCGGGGGCAAACTACCTGCCCTCCAGGACACCTACACCACCCGATGTCTTAGGAAGGCATCGATGTCACCGTGAAGTTCATGGAGAACAAGAGCACCTCCTCCCAGCTGCCCACTGCACTGAGGCTAGGTAACATGGTCACCACCGATAAATCCATGATTATCGAAAACTTCAACAAGCATTTCTCAACGGCTGGCCAACCTACTCCAACCTCGGCCAACAGCTCCGCCCACCCCCGCAGCTACTCGCCCAAGCCTATCCAGGTTCTCCTTTACCCAAATCCAGATAGCAGATGTTCTGAAAGAGCTGCAAAACCTGGACCCGTACAAATCAGCTGGGCTTGACAATCTGGACGCTCTTTTCTGAAACTATCCGCCACCATTGTCGCAACCCCTATTACCAGCCTGTTCAACCTCTCTTTCAAATCGTCTGAGATCCCCAAGGATGGGAAAGCTGCCGCAGTCATCCCCCTCTTCAAAGGGGGAGACACCCTGGACCCAAACTGTTACAGACCTATATCCATCCTGCCCTGCCTATCTAAGGTCTTCGAAAGCCAAGGCAACAAACAGGTCACTGACCATCTCGAATCCCACCATACCTTCTCCACTGTGCAATCTGGTTTCCGAGCCGGTCACGGGTGCACCTCAGCCACGCTCAAGGTACTAAACGATATCATAACCGCCATCGATAAAAGACAGTACTGTGCAGCCGTCTTCATCGACCTTGCCAAGGCTTTCGACTCTGTCAATCATCATATTCTTATCGGCAGACTCAGTAGCCTCGGTTTTTCTGATGACTGCCTTGCCTGGTTCACCAACTACTTTGCAGACAGAGTTCAGTGTGTCAAATCGGAGGGCATGCTGTCCGGTCCTCTGGCAATCTCTATGGGGGTGCCACAGGGTTCAATTCTCGGGCCGACTCTTTTCTCTGTATATATCAATGACGTTGCTCTTGCTGCGGGCGATTCCCTGATCCACCTCTACGCAGACGACACCATTCTATATACTTCCGGTCCGTCCTTGGACACTGTGCTATCTAACCTCCAAATGAGCTTCAATGCCATACAACACTCTTTCCGTGGCCTCCAACTGCTCTTAAACGCTTTGTAAAACCAAATGCATGCTTTTCAACCGTTCGCTGCCTACACCCACACGCCCGACTATCATCACCACCCTGGATGGTTCCGACCTTGAATATGTGGACATCTATAAGTACCTAGGTGTCTGGCTAGACTGTAAACTCTCCTTCCAGACTCATATCAAACATCTCCAATCGAAAATAAAATCTAGAGTCGGCTTTCGATTCCTCAACAAAGCCTCCTTCACTCACGCCGTCAAACTTACCCTAGTAAAACTGAATATCCTACCGATCCTCAACTTCGGCGATGTCATCTACAAAATTGCTTCCAACACTCTACTCAGCAAACTGGATGCAGTTTATCACAGTGCCATCCGTTTTGTCACTAAAGCACCTTATACCACCGACCACTGCGACCTGTATGCTCTAGTCGGCTGGCCCTCGCTACATATTCGTCGCCAGACCCACTGGCTCCAGGTCATCTACAAGTCCATGCTAGGTAAAGCTCCGCCTTACATCAGTTCACTGGTCACGATGGCAACACCCACCCGTAGCACGCGCTCCAGCAGGTGTATCTCACTGATCATCCCTAAAGCCAACACCTCATTTGGCCGCCTTTCGTTCCAGTTCTCTGCTGCCTGTGACTGGAACGAATTGCAAAAATCGCTGAAGTTGGAGACTTTTATCTCCCTCACCAACTTCAAACATCTGCTATCTTAGCAGCAAACCGATCGCTGCAGCTGTACATAGTCTATCGGTAAATAGCCCACCCATTTTTACCTACCTCATCCCCATACTGTTTTTATTTATTTACTTTTCTGCTCTTTTGCACACCAATATCTCTACCTGTACATGACCATCTGATCATTTATCACTCCAGTGTTAATCTGCAAAATTTTTATTATTCGCCTACCTCCTCATGCCTTTTGCACACAATGTATAAAGACTCCCTTTTTTTTCTACTGTGTTATTGACTTGTTAATTGTTTACTCCATGTGTAACTCTGTGTTGTCTGTTCACACTGCTATGCTTTATCTTGGCCAGGTCGCAGTTGCAAATGAGAACTTGTTCTCAACTAGCCTACCTGGTTAAATAAAGGTGAAATAAAAAAATAAAAAAAAAAGATCATCAAGGACATCAACCACCCGAGCCACTGCCTGTTCACCCCGTTATCATCCAGAAGGCGAGGTCAGTACAGGTGCATCAAAGCAGGGACCGAGAGACTGAAAAACAGATTCTATTTCAAGGCCTTCAGACTGTTGAACAGCCACCACTAACACTGAGTGGCTGCTGCCATACATGTAAAAAATGTTTCACTAGCCACTTAATATAATGTTTACATACCCTACATTACTCATCTCATATGTATATACTGTACTCTATACCACCGACATCTTGGCCATGTTCTGTTATAATCTCCACCCGGCACATCCAGAAGAGGACTGGCCACCCCTCATAGCTTGGTTTCTCTCTAGGTTTCTTCCTAGGTTTTGGTCTTTCTTGGGAGTTTTCTTTCCTACCACCGTGCCTCTACACCTGCATTGCTTGCTGTTTGCTTGCTGACGTTGTTGTCCGGTTGAAATATTATTGATTATTAAATAAAAACAACCTGAGGATTGATTATAAACATCATTTGACATGTTTCTGCGAAATTTACGGACACTAATTGGATTTTACTCCTGTTGTGACTGCGTTTGAGCCTGTGGATTACTGAACAAAACGAGCGAACAAAACAGAGGTTTTGGGATATAAAGAGAATCTGTATCGAACAAAACAAACATTTATTGAGTAAATGGGACAGTAGGCAATTTTGGCTGACAATCTGGTTGCCTCTGCCAGAAACCTGGGACTTGGCCGTAGGTGGACTTTCCAACAAGACAATGACCCCAAACATACCTTAAGATCCACACAGAAATTGTTCTGTGACAACAAAATCAATGTTCTGCCATGGCCATCTCAGTCGCCGTACCGCAATCCAATCGAAATCCTGTGGGCTGAGTGGAAGATGGCAGTTGATAAGCGCAAACCCAAGAATGTGAAGGATCTGCATAGAGAATGGTCCAAAATCCCTCCAAATGTGTTCCTTAACGTTGTCAAGCATTACAGGAAAAGACTCCATGCTGTTATCCTTACCAGAGGTGGTGGCACCAAGTACTAAATGAGGATTAATAATTACGAAACCTTGATTTTGGTGGAATGTATTTTGTATTAAATAATTGTATGATTTTGGTTGGTTCCATTGAAACATTAACATTAATAAAATACAGTATTTCTCACATGTTGGTATTTTGAGTTTCTCTCTATAATTATATTGTTTATATTTTATTTTTTTATAATGTATTGTTTATATATTATTGTTTATATTTTATTTTATACATATATATTATTGTTTGTGCATTGCCATTCAGGGGTTCCAGTAATTTTAGAGACCACTGTATTGGTTACATTTATAAAATAGACCTAGGTCAATTACGTCAAATCCCGAAGTGAAACTATGAGATCAGGTTGCACAGCAGTGTGTGTGTGTGTGTGTGTGTGTGTGTGTGTGTGTGTGTGTGTGAGAGAGAGAGAGAGTCTACAAGCTCAAATCCGGTGTTCAACACCTTGCTAAAGTTGTTTTGCAGTGATGATTTCTGACTGTTCTTCATTGTCATTGTGTTGATAATAATAACAAGCAGTGATGATTTCTGACTGTTCTTCATTGTCATTGTGTTGAGATGCTCATTATGTCACACAATAACAAGCTGCCAAGACCAGACCTCTCTCTCTCTCATCACTCATTTTCTCTCATCCTCTGGTTCCTGGGTTACGGCAGGGCAACTCCTGGCCTCGGAGGCTTTGTTCTACAGATGGCCTTGTCCTTCTCCTCCTTCCACCCTCTCTCTTCCGCTCCCCCTTCTCCTTCTCCTCCTGTCCTGTTCTCTTGTGTAAGACAGCTGATGATCAGTAGCTATGGTACTCTGTTAGCTATGACATCATTCAGTAGCAATGGTACTCTGTTAGCTATGACATCATTCAGTAGCTATGGTACTCTGTTAGCTATGACATCATTCAGTAGCTATGGGACTCTCACAGCAGAAGCCAAGACCTTCTGGTTGAAATATTGCCTTTCCTCATCTCCTCATCTATCACTACTATGTCATTAGTGTTTAGGCATTAAAAAGATTGGAGTGGATTGGGGACAAAGAGGCAGTCTCATTGTGAATATTTCTCATCCTCTCAGACTAGTATTATCATTACATTAAGTGGTGTCTGTCACTCTAACAGGGTCCATTTGACTTTCTGCAGTCAGACCAAGACCCAGTTCATGTCCTGTACCACATTCAGCAGTTATGTGGTTGTTTCCATGTGTTCCAGCTGTGAGACGCGCTAATGTAAGTGTATAATGTACAGCCATGAAGAGTGCTGAGGACGTAGCCTAGGTCCTGAGGTTAATCCAGTGGTTGGAGACCCTATATATAGTACTGACAGAGAGGAACCCATTTTAAAGAGCCTCTGGCTGTCTCTTTCCCTTAGCTTCAGTCCCTCTGGGCCGTTTAATACCGAGCAGAACTGTACTGGCCTCAATAGTGACAGCAAATCTCTGACTGATACTGTCTGTCTGTCTGTCTGTCTGTCTGTCTCTTTCCCTTAGCTTCAGTCCCTCTGGACACAGGGCCTTTTAATACCGAGCAGAACTGTACTGGCCTCAATAGCGACAGCAAATCTCTGACTGATACTGTACATTGACTCTCCCTCTGTCTCTCGCTCTCTCTCTCTCCCCCCTTCCTCTCTCCATCTTCCTGTCACTGTCTGTCTGTCTGTCTGTCTGTCTGTCTGTCTGTCTGTCTGTCTGTCCCTCCCTCTCGCAGGGGCCTTTTTATGCAGCAGCCGGACACACACCTCAATAAGGACGTTTTCTATGTGGATCTTGAGGTATGTTTTCGGTCATTGTCTGCCAGATGGCTGGGACCTACGGCCAAGTCCCAGCCTTCTGGCAGAGAAAACCAGATTGTCAGCCAAAATTGCCTGATACTTGGTGGATTTCATTATGCCCTCTATTGGATGGGCACGGGTGGGGGGTGCTGCCTCTCTGGCCATGGACTCCTCCCCTGAAGGCATTAAAAAACATTTAAAAAATGTGCTCCTAGTAACCCACACAGATTACCAGGTGCACGGCTGTCCGTTTGCAATGTCTTACAATGGGCATTTAGCATCACAAATTGGACATGGTCTAATATACTTCAGAAATGCCCAATTGACTGGCCCGTTGAACTCGGGATGGCCGAGCAGTGATAGTGGTTCATCTCCATTTCTCGTTGGTGTTGATTTCAGCATGTGAATTTGGTGATGGTTCATCACTGTTTAAACTTATTGCAAACGGACAAAAGTCAGCCATCAAGTCAGAGTCCATCAGTCAATAAGATATCATTCTGACACCAAACTGATACAAACTGACACCAAACCCACTTTGTCCAACTCGTTTAGAAGCCAACTATCACATATTTCAGAGCAGGCCCAAAATTCAGGCCACCTTCCATCTAAACCATAATAAAAACTTAAAACACATAGTTACATTCTAGCTGTGGGTCCAGTTCTGACATTATGTGTAGGCCTAGCAGAGACAACCCCGAATCCCGAGTTTCGGCTCGATAGGTCATTTGGAGCCCGAGCAGCAACCTTAATTAGTGCTGAAAATCCACTTTTTTTCTGGGCGTTGCTGCGGGGTCCCTGAATGATCGGACAGAAACTTTAGGGTCCGTCTCTATGGGCCGAAGAGGTTTCAATATGAACCTAGTCTTGTGACTCTGGGAAGTCGTCATTTTCACGATGGTCAAAATTAATTGAAGTCATTGCAAATGGACTAGGTTGTTTCTTGACATTTCAGAGCTCTAGGTCTGGCGGGTCTTTGATAGTTTGAACGCAGGTACATTTTGCAGGCTCTGTGTGTCTGTAAGCCTCACACTGTGTCACTCCCCATTGACTTTGTGTGTGTGTGTGTGTGTGTGAGTTCAGAAAATCACAGAAATCACGTAGAGCTCCAAAACCCGCCTTAACGGATTCGTCTGAACACGCCAACTGGGTCTGTAACTTTTTTGAATAGAAAAAACAAATTTCTTTAATCATCACCAATTGTACATTGCACAATTTATCGTAAATTACGATAGATAAATGGCTAGTTCTTTTTTTCCTGACACCAGGTTCATGTACTTTGAGTGCTCTATTTCTCTTTTTGACTTTTAAGAAAAATGGCCTTAAAGAAGAAGAAGGCACTCTGGTCAGATGAGATTAAATTGTATATTTTTTGGCCATCAAGAAAAATGCTATGTCTGGCACAAACCCAACCCCTCTCATCACCCCGAGTACAATCCCCACCGTGAGGCATTGTGGGGGAAGCATCATGCTGTGGGGATGTTTTTAATCGTCAGGGACTGGGAAACTGGTCAGAATTGAAGAAATGATGGATGGCGCTAAATACAGGGAAATTCTTGAGGGAAACCTGTTTCAGTCTTCCAGAGATATGAGACTGGGATAGAGGTTCACTTTCCAGCAGGACAATGACCATAAGCATACTGCTAAAGCAACACTTGAGTGCTTTAAGGGGAAAATTGAATTTAATTTAAATGTCTTGGAATGGCCTAGTCAAAGGCCAGACCTCATTCCAATTGAGAATCTGTGGTATTACTTAAAGATTGCTGTACACCAGCGGAACCATTCCAACTTGAAGAAGCTGGAGCAGTTTTGCCTTGAAGAATGGGCAAACATCCAAGTGGCTGGATGTGCCAAGCTTAAAGAGACATACCCAAAGAGACTTGCTGTAAATGGTTGCTCTACAAAGTTTTGACTTTGGTGAATAGTTATGCACGCTGAAGTTTATGCACGCATATTTCTTGTTTGTTTCACAATAAAACATATTTTGCAACTTCAAAGTGGTAGGCATGTTGTGTAGATCAAATGATACGGCAACAAAAACGGCAACAAAATAGGAAAAATGCCAATTTGAATACTTTCGCAGGCCACTGGATATCGACGATTATTGTGATCCCTGGGAGCGAGTGGGAGACACAACTGAGCGCGGTATTGCCGGCCTTACGGGAGGCGGGGCTAACAGAAATGTCAGCTGGGCTTGTGGGAGTACCTGGCGTACATGATCGGGAGGGGATGTGTCAAACGGCAGGTGAAGAAAGTGTAGGCCCCACCCCCTCACCAAGAAGAAGGTACGCACGTTTGTGGGGTTGACTAGTTACTACCGGAGATTTATTCCCCACTTTGCCTCCCTAGCCAGCCGACTAACAGATCTGACCAGGAGCCATCTGCCCGTTCAGGTGACGTGGACCAAGGAGACGGAGAGAACCTAAAGGGATCACTGTGATCTGGACCTGTGCTGGTGACCCCGGACTTCTCCAAACCACTGGTGGTACAGACCGATGTGTCCAAAACAGGGGTGGGTGCCGTCCTATCACAGCTACATGAAGGTGAGGAAAACCCAGTCGTGCACATTAGCCGGAAGCTGTTTCCGCGGGAACAAAGATATTCCACAGTGGAGAATGAATGTATAGTGATTAAGTGGACGCTGGAAACGCTGAAGTATTACTTATTGGGACGGCACTTCACCCTCGTGACTGACCATGCACCACTGGTTTGGATGTCACGGAACAAGGACAGTAACGCCGTGGTCACCTGCTGGTTCCTTACAGCCCTTTGATTTCTCTGTCGTCCACAGATCAGGTGCAGCCCATGGAAATGCCAATGCCCTCTCCATGATTGATGCTCTAGGGAGCTGGACCACCCCTCCCTCCCGGTCGGAGCTGGGGGGTGTTGCAGAAGGCAGGGAGAGGTGAGGGGAGTAGTTATTGAGGAGAGATACCTTGCAACCCGCTGGCTCCACCCCTGAGCCTTATATGGACTTCCAGCCCCAACGTGGCAAGGCTGTGGGTCTTGTGGCCAGGGAGTGCTTGGCGATAAAGGAGGATGCGACCTGCACAAAGGGGCAGAGTAGGAGAGAGCCTTGTGAAGAGAGAGAGAGAGCAATATATGTTAGATTACCCATTGTGACCTGGACCGTCGAACTACCTCCATTGTGTAGCGGACAGGATTTGCTGAGGACCCAAGAATTAAGATTACCCCTGAACAGACGAGAACGGCTTGTGGACTGTGAAGTGACTGGTGAATTCCCCCCTCTTCCCCCAGTGTACCAAATTCCCTAATAAACTCACCATTTGCATTCTAGTTGTGCTACTGGTGCAAGTTTGTTAATAAATGTGGAAACGCCACACTCTTGAGCCTGCTATAATATATCATCTTAAAGGTGAGGTTAATACAGTATATCTCCTCTTAAAGGTGAGGTTAATACAGTATATCTCCTCTTAAAGGTGTGGTTAATACAGTATATCTCCTCTTAAAGGTGTGGTTAATACAGTATATCTCCTCTCCTCTTAGAGGTGTGGTTTAAACAGTATATATCCTCTTAAAGGTGAGGTTTAAACAGTATATATCATCTTAAAGGTGTGGTTAATACAGTATATCTCCTCTCCTCTTAAAGGTGAGGTTTAAACAGTATATCTCATCTTAAAGGTGAGGTTAATACAGTATATCTCCTCTTAAAGGTGAGGTTAATACAGTATATCTCCTCTCCTCTTAGAGGTGTGGTTTAAACAGTATATATCCTCTTAAAGGTGAGGTTTAAACAGTATATCTCATCTTAAAGGTGTGGTTAATACAGTATATCTCCTCTTAAAGGTGAGGTTAATACAGTATATCTCATCTTAAAGGTGAGGTTAATACAGTATATCTCCTCTCCTCTTAGAGGTGTGGTTTAAACAGTATATCTCCTCTTAAAGGTGAGGTTAATACAGTATATCTCATCTTAAAGGTGTGGTTAATACAGTATATCTCATCTTAAAGGTGTGGTTAATACGGTATATCTCCTCTTAAAGGTGAGGTTAATACAGTATATCTCATCTTAAAGGTGAGGTTAATACAGTATATCTCCTCTTAAAGGTGAGGTTAATACAGTATATCTCATCTTAAAGGTGTGGTTAATACAGTATATCTCCTCTTAAAGGTGAGGTTAATACAGTATATCTCATCTTAAAGGTGAGGTTAATACAGTATATCTCCTCTCCTCTTAGAGGTGTGGTTTAAACAGTATATCTCCTCTTAAAGGTGAGGTTAATACAGTATATCTCATCTTAAAGGTGAGGTTAATACAGTATATCTCCTCTCCTCTTAGAGGTGTGGTTTAAACAGTATATATCCTCTTAAAGGTGAGGTTTAAACAGTATATCTCATCTTAAAGGTGTGGTTAATACAGTATATCTCCTCTTAAAGGTGAGGTTAATACAGTATATCTCATCTTAAAGGTGAGGTTTAAACAGTATATCTCCTCTTAAAGGTGAGGTTTAAACAGTATATCTCATCTTAAAGGTGTGGTTAATACAGTATATCTCCTCTCCTCTTAAAGGTGAGGTTTAAACAGTATATCTCATCTTAAAGGTGAGGTTAATACAGTATATCTCCTCTTAAAGGTGAGGTTAATACAGTATATCTCATCTTAAAGGTGAGGTTAATACAGTATATCTCCTCTCCTCTTAAAGGTGAAGTTAATACAGTATATCTCCTCTTAAAGGTGTGGTTAATACAGGATATCTCTTCTTAAAGGTGAGGTTAATACAGTATATCTCCTCTTAAAGGTGAGGTTAATACAGTATATCTCCCCTTAAAGGTGAGGTTAATACAGTATATCTCCTCTCCTCTTAAAGGTGAGGTTAATACAGTATATCTCCTCTTAAAGGTGTGGTTAATACAGTATATCTCCTCTTAAAGGTGTGGTTAATACAGTATATCTCCTCTCCTCTTAAAGGTGAGGTTAATACAGTATATCTCCTCTTAAAGGTGTGGTTAATACAGTATATCTCATCTTAAAGGTGTGGTTAATACAGTATATCTCCTCTTAAAGGTGTGGTTAATACAGTATATCTCCTCTTAAATGTGAGGTTAATACAGTATATCTCCTCTCCTCTTAGAGGTGAGGTTTAAACAGTATATCTCATCTTAAAGGTGAGGTTAATACAGTATATCTCCTCTTAAAGGTGAGGTTAATACAGTATATCTCATCTTAAAGGTGAGGTTAATACAGTATATCTCCTCACCTCTTAAAGGTGAAGTTAATACAGTATATCTCCTCTTAAAGGTGTGGTTAATACAGGATATCTCTTCTTAAAGGTGAGGTTAATACAGTATATCTCCTCTTAAAGGTGAGGTTAATACAGTATATCTCCCCTTAAAGGTGAGGTTAATACACTATATCTCCTCTCCTCTTAAAGGTGAGGTTAATACAGTATATCTCCTCTTAAAGGTGTGGTTAATACAGTATATCTCCTCTTAAAGGTGTGGTTAATACAGTATATCTCCTGTCCTCTTAAAGGTGAGGTTAATACAGTATAATTCCTCTTAAAGGTGTGGTTAATACAGTATATCTCATCTTAAAGGTGTGGTTAATACAGTATATCTCCTCTTAAAGGTGTGGTTAATACAGTATATCTCCTCTTAAATGTGAGGTTAATACAGTATATCTCCTCTTAAAGGTGAGGTTAATACAGTATATCTCCTCTCCTCTTAAAGGTGAGGTTAATACAGTATATCTCCTCTTAAAGGTGTGGTTAATACAGTATATCTCCTCTTAAAGGTGAGGTTAATACAGTATATCTCCTCTTAAAGGTGAGGTTAATACAGTATATCTCCTCTTAAAGGTGAGGTTAATACAGTATATCTCCTCTTAAAGGTGAGGTTAATACAGTATATCTCCTCTTAAAGGTGAGGTTAATACAGTATATCTCCTCTCCTCTTAAAGGTGTGGTTAATACACTATATCTCCTCTTAAAGGTGAGGTTAATACAGTATATCTCCTCTTAAAGGTGAGGTTAATACAGTATATCTCCTCTCCTCTTAAAGGTGTGGTTTAAACAGTATATCTCCTCTCCTCTTAAAGGTGAGGTTAATACAGTATATCTCCTCTCCTCTTAAAGGTGTGGTTTAAACAGTATATCTCCTCTCCTCTTAAAGGTGTGGTTTAAACAGTATATCTCCTCTCCTCTTAAAGGTGTGGTTTAAACAGTATATCTCCTCTCCTCTTAAAGGTGAGGTTAATACAGTATATCTCCTCTTAAAGGTGTGGTTAATACAGTATATCTCCTCTTAAAGGTGTGGTTTAAACAGTATATCTCCTCTCCTCTTAAAGGTGTGGTTAATACAGTATATCTCCTCTCCTCTTAAAGGTGAGGTTAATACAGTATATCTCCTCTCCTCTTAAAGGTGTGGTTAATACAGTATATCTCCTCTCCTCTTAAAGGTGAGGTTAATACAGTATATCTCCTCTCCTCTTAAAGGTGAGGTTAATACAGTATATCTCCTCTCCTCTTAAAGGTGTGGTTAATACAGTATATCTCCTCTTAAAGGTGTGGTTAATACAGTATATCTCCTCTTAAAGGTGTGGTTTAAACAGTATATCTCCTCTCCTCTTAAAGGTGTGGTTAATACAGTATATCTCCTCTCCTCTTAAAGGTGAGGTTAATACAGTATATCTCCTCTCCTCTTAAAGGTGAGGTTAATACAGTATATCTCCTCTTTAAGGTGTGGTTAATACAGTATGTCTCCTCTTAAAGGTGTGGTTTAAACAGTATATCTCCTCTCCTCTTAAATGTGAGGTTAATACAGTATATCTCCTCTCCTCTTAAAGGTGTGGTTAATACAGTATATCTCCTCTCCTCTTAAAGGTGAGGTTAATACAGTATATCTCCTCTCCTCTTAAAGGTGTGGTTTAAACAGTATATCTCCTCTCCTCTTAAAGGTGAGGTTAATACAGTATATCTCCTCTCCTCTTAAAGGTGTGGTTTAAACAGTATATCTCCTCTCCTCTTAAAGGTGAGGTTAAAACAGTATATCTCCTCTCCTCTTAAAGGTGAGGTTAATACAGTATATCTCCTCTCCTCTTAAAGGTGAGGTTAATACAGTATATCTCCTCTCCTCTTAAAGGTGTGGTTTAAACAGTATATCTCCTCTCCTCTTAAAGGTGAGGTTAATACAGTATATCTCCTCTCCTCTTAAAGGTTAGGTTAATACAGTATATCTCCTCTTAAAGGTGAGGTTAATACAGTATATCTCCTCTCCTCTTAAAGGTGAGGTTAATACAGTATATCTCATCTCCTCTTAAAGGTGAGGTTAATACAGTGTATCTCCTCTTAAAGGTGTGGTTAATACAGTATATCTCCTCTCCTCTTAAAGGTGTGGTTAATACAGTATATCTCATCTTAAAGTTGTAGTTAATACAGTATATCTCCTATCCTCTTAAAGGTGTGGTTAATAGAGTATATATCCTCTTAAAGGTGAGGTTAATAGAGTATATCTCATCTTAGAGGTGTGGTTAATACAGTATATCTCATCTTAAAGGTGTGGTTAATAGAGTATATCTCCTCTTAAAGGTGTGGTTAATACAGTATATCTTATCTTAAAGGTGTGGTTAATAGAGTATATCTCCTCTTAAAGGTGTGGTTAATACAGTATATCTCATCTTAAAGGTGAGGTTAATACAGTATATGTCCTCTCCTCTTTAAGGTGTGGTTAATACAGTATATCTTATCTTAAAGGTGTGGTTAATAGAGTATATCTCCTCTTAAAGGTGTGGTTAATACAGTATATCTCATCTTAAAGGTGAGGTTAATACAGTATATCTCCTCTCCTCTTTAAGGTGTGGTTAATACAGTATATCTCTTCTCCTCTTAAAGGTGAGGTTAATACAGTATATATCCTCTTAAAGGTGTGGTTAATACAGTATATCTAATCTTAAAGGTGTGGTTAATACAGTATGTCTCCTCTTAAAGGTGTGGTTAATACAGTATATCTCCTCTCATCTTAAAGGTGTGGTTAATACAGTATATCTTATCTTAAAGGTGTGGTTAATAGAGTATATCTCCTCTTAAAGGTGTGGTTAATACAGTATATCTCATCTTAAAGGTAAGGTTAATACAGTATATCTCCTCTCCTCTTTAAGGTGTGGTTAATACAGTATATCTCTTCTCCTCTTAAAGGTGAGGTTAATACAGTATATATCCTCTTAAAGGTGTGGTTAATACAGTATATCTCATTTTAAAGGTGTGGTAAATACAGTATATCTCCTCTTAAAGGTGTGGTTAATACATTATATATCATCTTAAAGGTGTGGTTAATACAGTATATCTCCTCTCCTCTTAAAGGTGTGGTTAATACAGTATATCTCCTCTTAAAGGTGTGGTTAATACAGTATATCTCCTCTCATCTTAAAGGTGAGGTTAATAGAGTATATCTCCACATAAAGGTGTGGTTAATACAGTATATCTCCACATACAGGTGTGGTTAATACAGTATATCTCATCTTAAAGGTGTGGTTAATACAGTATATCTCATCTTAAAGGTGTGGTTAATACAGTATATCTCATCTTAAAGGTGTGGTTAATACAGTATATCTCATCTTAAAGGTGTGGTTAATACAGTATATCTCATCTTAAAGGTGAGGTTAATAGAGTATATCTCCACATAAATGTGAGGTTAATACAGTATATATCCTCTTAAAGGTGTGGTTAATACAGTATATCTCATCTTAAAGGTGTGGTTAATACAGTATATCTCCTCTTAAAGGTGTGGTTAATACAGTATATATCATCTTAAAGGTTTGGTTAATACAGTATATATCATCTTAAAGGTGTGGTTAGTACAGTATATCTGATCTTAAAGGTGTGGTTAATACAGTATATCTCATCTTAAAAGTGTGGTTAATACAGTATATCCTCTCTCTTCTTAAAGGTTAGGTTTATACAGTATATCTCCTCTCATCTTAAAGGTGTGGTTAATACAGTATAGCTCATCTCATCTTAAAGGTGTGGTTAATACAGTATATATCCTCTTAAAGGTGTGGTTAGAGTATATCTCCTCTCATCTTACAGGTGAGGTTAATAGAGTATATCTCCACTTAAAGGTGAGGTTAATACAGTATATATCATCTTAAAGGTGAGGTTAATACAGTATATCTCCTCTTAAAGGTGTGGTTAATACAGTATATCTCCTCTTAAAGGTGTGGTTAATACAGTATATCTCCTCTTAAAGGTGTGGTTAATACATTATATCTCATCTTAAAGGTGTGGTTAATACAGTATATCTCATCTTAAAGGTGTGGTTAATACAGTATATATCCTCTTAAAGGTGTGGTTAGAGTATATCTCTTCTCATCTTACAGGTGAGGTTAATATAGTATATCTCCACTTAAAGGTGTGGTTAATACAGTATATCTAATCTTAAAGGTGTGGTTAATACAGTATGTCTCCTCTTAAAGGTGTGGATAATATAGTATATCTCCACTTAAAGGTGTGGTTAATACAGTATATCTAATCTTAAAGGTGTGGTTAATACAGTATGTCTCCTCTTAAAGGTGTGGTTAATATAGTATATCTCCACTTAAAGGTGTGGTTAATACAGTATATCTCATCTTAAAGGTGAGGTTAATACAGTATATCTCCTCTCCTCTTTAAGGTGTGGTTAATACAGTATATCTCCTCTCCTCTTAAAGGTGAGGTTAATACAGTATATATCCTCTTAAAGGTGTGGTTAATACAGTATATCTAATCTTAAAGGTGTGGTTAATACAGTATGTCTCCTCTTAAAGGTGTGGTTAATACAGTATATCTCCTCTCATCTTAAAGGTGTGGTTAATACAGTATATCTCATTTTAAAGGTGTGGTAAATACAGTATATCTCCTCTTAAAGGTGTGGTT
Organism: Oncorhynchus mykiss; assembly: GCF_013265735.2. Lineage (NCBI taxonomy): Eukaryota > Metazoa > Chordata > Actinopteri > Salmoniformes > Salmonidae > Oncorhynchus > Oncorhynchus mykiss. Next base: position 77,171,017 of record NC_048580.1, on the reverse strand, counting down.
AATACATTATATATCATCTTAAAGGTGTGGTTAATACAGTATATCTCCTCTCCTCTTAAAGGTGTGGTTAATACAGTATATCTCCTCTTAAAGGTGTGGTTAATACAGTAAATCTCCTCTGATCTTAAAGGTGAGGTTAATAGAGTATATCTCCACATAAAGGTGTGGTTAATACAGTATATCTCATCTTAAAGGTGTGGTTAATACAGTATATCTCCACATACAGGTGTAGTTAATACAGTATATCTCATCTTAAAGGTGTGGTTAATACAGTATATCTCATCTTAAAGGTGTGGTTAATACAGTATATCTCATCTTAAAGGTGTGGTTAATACAGTATATCTCATCTTAAAGGTGTGGTTAATACAGTATATCTCATCTTAAAGGTGAGGTTAATAGAGTATATCTCCACATAAATGTGAGGTTAATACAGTATATATCCTCTTAAAGGTGTGGTTAATACAGTATATCTCATCTTAAAGGTGTGGTTAATACAGTATATCTCCTCTTAAAGGTGTGGTTAATACAGTATATATCATCTTAAAGGTTTGGTTAATACAGTATATATCATCTTAAAGGTGTGGTTAGTACAGTATATCTGATCTTAAAGGTGTGGTTAATACAGTATATCTCATCTTAAAAGTGTGGTTAATACAGTATATCCTCTCTCTTCTTAAAGGTTAGGTTTATACAGTATATCTCCTCTCATCTTAAAGGTGTGGTTAATACAGTATAGCTCATCTCATCTTAAAGGTGTGGTTAATACAGTATATATCCTCTTAAAGGTGTGGTTAGAGTATATCTCCTCTCATCTTACAGGTGAGGTTAATAGAGTATATCTCCACTTAAAGGTGAGGTTAATACAGTATATATCATCTTAAAGGTGAGGTTAATACAGTATATCTCCTCTTAAAGGTGTGGTTAATACAGTATATCTCCTCTTAAAGGTGTGGTTAATACAGTATATCTCCTCTTAAAGGTGTGGTTAATACATTATATCTCATCTTAAAGGTGTGGTTAATACAGTATATCTCATCTTAAAGGTGTGGTTAATACAGTATATATCCTCTTAAAGGTGTGGTTAATACAGTATATCTCCTCTTAAAGGTGTGGTTAATACATTATATCTCATCTTAAAGGTGTGGTTAATACAGTATATCTCATCTTAAAGGTGTGGTTAATACAGTATATATCCTCTTAAAGGTGTGGTTAGAGTATATCTCTTCTCATCTTACAGGTGTGGTTAATATAGTATATCTCCACTTAAAGGTGTGGTTAATACAGTATATCTCATCTTAAAGTTGTGGATTAATACAGTATATCTCAACTTAAAGGTGTGGTTAATACAGTATATATCCTCTTAAAGGTGAGGTTAATAGAGTATATCTCCACATAAAGGTGTGGTTAATACAGTATATCTCATCTTAAAGGTGTGGTTAATACAGTATATCTCATCTTAAAGGTGTGGTTAATACAGTATATCTCATCTTAAAGGTGTGGTTAATACAGTATATCTCATCTTAAAGGTGTGGTTAATACAGTATATCTCATCTTAGAGGTGGGGTTAATACAGTATATCTGCTCTTAAATGTGTTTTTAATACAGTATATCTCCACATAAAGGTGTGGTTAATACAGTATATCTCATCTTAAAGGTGTGGTTAATACAGTATATCTCCTCTTAAAGGTGTGGTTAATACAGTATATCTCCTCTTAGAGGTGTGGTTAATACAGTATATCTCCTCTTAGAGGTGTGGTTAATACAGTATATCTCCTCCTCACCTGGTCCTGGCTCTTTGGTGTGCGGCACTCTCTTGGCATGGCTTCATGTTTTAATAATGGATTTAATGGTGCTCTGTGAGATGTTCAAAGTATCTGATATTTTTTTATTACCCAACCTTGATCTCTACTTCTCCACTACTTTGTAGTGACCTGTTTGAAGAGCTCCTTTTTCTTCATGGTGCCGCTGGCTTGGTGGTGCCCCTTGCTTAGTGGTGTTGCAGACTCTGGGGCCTTTCAGAACAGGTGTATATATATACTGAGATCATGTGACAGATCATGTGACACTTAGATTGCACACAGATGGACTTTATTGTCACGCCTTGACCTCAGAGATCTTTTTTATTCTCTATTTTGGTTAGGTCAGGGTGTGACTAGGGTGGGTAGTCTAGTTTTTTAAATTCTATGTTGGCCTGGAATGGTTCCCAATCAGAGGCAGCTGTCTATCGTTGTCTCTGATTGGAGATCATATTTAGGCAGGCTTTTTCCACTGGGTTTTTGTGGGGATCTTGTCTATGTATAGTTGCCTGCATTAGTTTCACGGTTCGTTTTGCACTTTATTGTTTTCTGTGGGTTTCATCATGTGGAACTCTATGTACGCTGCCGCTTGGTCCACTAACACACGATCGTGACATTTATTTAACTAATTACGTGACTTCTGAAGGTAATTGGTTTCACCACATCTTATTTAGGGGCTTCATAGCAAAGGGAGTGAATAGATATGCACGCACCACTTTTCAGTTTTATATTTCTTTGAATTTTATTTTTAAATGTAATTTATTTGATTTCACTTCACCAATTTGGACTATTTTGTGAAGGTCCATTAAATGAAATCCCCCCCAAAAAATCAATTTAAATTACAGGTTGTAATGCATCAAATAGGAAAAACTGAGAGGCATGTGAGTGAGAGGTAACCCACGCAGCAGAGAGAAGGGAATTATAATTATTATATTTAGCCAAAGGTAACAGAGACCACTGGCCGCAAAAGGTATGGATTTTTTTAGGGGGACTATGAACACACAAAGGGGATGCTGCCAAGAAATTCGAGGCATTATCAAGTGCTTGTCAAAATTGGGAATGAGAGACTGATGAAGTGTGTACAACCTGCGCAAAAAAACTAAGCAGAGCTCATGTCATTTATGCCATTTTTTTCAAATCATCATTAGAGTCTCATTATGCAGCCTTGGAATATATTAAACATCAAAACATATAGCTCAACATTTGTATGACAACTGTCACGCCCTGACCATAGTTTACTTTGTATTTTCTATGTTTTGATTGGTCAGGGTGTGATCTGAGTGGGTATTCTATGTTTCATGTCTTGTTTGTCTATTTCTATGTTCAGCCTGATATGGTTCTCAGTCAGAGGCAGGTGTTCGTCATTGTCTCTGATTGGGAACCATATTTAGGTAGCCTGGGTTTCACTGTGTGTTTGTGGGTGATTGTTCCTGTCTATGTGTTTTTTCACCAGATAGGCTGTTTTAGGTTTTCGTTACGTTCATCACGTTCTTTATTTTGTAGTGTTTGCATTGATGCGTGTTTTACGTTTGTTCATTAAAACATGGATCGCAATCTACACGCTGCATTTTGGTCCGACTCTCCTTCTCATACAGAAAACCGTTACAGAATCACCCACCACAAAGGGACCAAGCAGCGTGTCAACAGGCAGGAGCAGCGCGAGGAGATGCGCAATAAGGATTTCTGGACATGGGTGGAAATCCTCGACGGGAGAGGACCCTGGGCTAAACCAGGGGAGTGTAGCCGCCCAAAGGTGCAGCGAGAGAAGAAACAACAGGCGCAGCCCAAAGAGGAGTACAGTATGGAGTATACGACTTGGGAGGAGATCGACAGGTGGGCGGCCGACCCAGGGAGAGTACCGGAGCCCGCCTGGGATTCGATGGAGCAGTGCGCGGAAGGATATAGGAGAATGGAGTTTGCGAAGCAAGCAAGGCGGCGCGGACGGAGGCCCCATAGTCACCCCCAAAAATTTCTTGGGGGGGGGCTCAGGGAGAGTGTGGCAGAGTCAGGAGCCAGACCTGAGCCAACTCTTCCTGTTTATCGTGAGGAGCCAAGGAGGAGACCAGAACCAGAGCCGGTGTTGGAGGTGAGCGAAACAGAGACTGTGAAGGAGTTAATGGGGAAATTGGAGGAGAGAGAAATGAGGGAGTTGCTGTGTTGGTGCATTTTGCATAGAATTCGCCTGACGGAACGTGTCAGGGATTTGATGGCACCTGGGTTAGCGCTCCATACTCGTCCTGAGGTCCGTTTTAGTCGGCTGGTGAAGTTGGTTCCAGTCTCACACATCAGGCCTCCTGTGCCCATCCCTAGCCTTGCACGTCCTGTGCCAGCACCACGCATCAGGCCTACAGTGCGCCTCGCCTCTCCAGCGCTGTCGGAGCCCTCCTCCTCTCCAGCGCTGTCAGAGTCTCCCGCCTGTTTAGCGCTGTTAGAGCCTTCCTTCTCTACAGCGCTGTCGGAGTCTCCCGCCTGTTCAGCGCAGCCAGAGCCTCTCTTCTCTCCTGCGCTGCCGGAGTCTCCCGCCTGTTCAGCGCAGCCAGAGCCTCTCTCCTCTCATGCGCTATCGGAGTCTTCCGCCTGTTCAGCGCAGCCAGAGCCTTTCTCCTCTCATGCGCTATCGGAGTCTTCCGCCTGTTCAGTGCAGCCAGAGCCTCTCTCCTCTCCTGCGCTGCCGGAGTCTCCCGCCTGTTCAGCGCAGCCAGAGCCTTTCTGCTCTCCTGCGCTGCCGGAATCTCCCGCCTGTTCAGCGCAGCCGGAGCCTCTCTCCTCTCCTGCGCTGCCGGAGTCTCCCGCCTGTTCAGCGCAGCCAGAACTGCCAGTCTGCATGGAGCAGCCTGAGCTGCCAGTCTGCAAGGAGCTGCCAGCCTGCAAGGAGCTGTCAGTCTGCATGGAGCAGCCTGAGCTGTCAGTCTGCATGGAGCAGCCTGAGCTGTCAGTCTACATGAAGCAGCCAGAGCTGCCAGTCTGCAAGGAGCTGCCAGTCTGCAAGGAGCTGCCAGTCTGCAAGGAGCTGCCAGCCTGCAAGGAGCTGTCAGTCTGCATGGAGCAGCCTGAGCTGTCAGTCTGCATGGAGCAGCCAGAGCTGTCAGTCTACATGAAGCAGCCAGAGCTGCCAGTCTGCAAGGAGCTGCCAGTCTGCAAGGAGCTGCCAGTCTGCAAGGAGCTGCCAGTCTGCAAGGAGCTGCCAGTCTGCAAGGAGCTGTCAGTCTGCATGGAGCAGCCTGAGCTGTCAGTCTGCATGGAGCAGCCAGAGCTGTCAGTCTACATGAAGCAGCCAGAGCTGCCAGTCTGCAAGGAGCTGCCAGTCTGCAAGGAGCGGCCAGTCTGCAAGGAGCGGCCAGTCTGCAAGGAGCTGCCAGTCTGCAAGGAGCTGCCAGTCTGCAAGGAGCGGCCAGTCTGCAAGGAGCTGCCAGTCTGCAAGGAGCTGTCAGTCTGCATGGAGCTGCCAGTCTGCAAGGAGCCGCCAGAGCTGCCTGTCTGCAGGATGCCGCCAGAGCTGCCAGTCTGCAAGGAGCCGCCAGAGCTGCCAGTCTGCAAGGAGCAGCCAGGGCCGCCAGTCAGTATGGAGCAGCCAGGGCCGCCAGTCAGCATGGAGCAGCCAGGGCCGCCAGTCAGCATGGAGCAGCCAGGGCCGCCAGTCAGCATGGAGCAGCCAGGGCCGCCAGTCAGCATGGAGCAGCCAGAGCTGCCAGTCAGCATGGAGCAGCCAGTCAGCATGGAGCAGCCAGAGCTGCCAGTCAGCATAGAGCAGCCAGAGCTGCCAGTCATCATGGAGCAGCCAGTCAGCATGGAGCAGCCAGAGCTGCCAGTCAACCAGACTCTCCCAGATCTGCCGGTCGACCAGACTCTCCCAGATCTGCCGGTCGACCAGACTCTCCCAGATCTGCCGGTCGACCAGACTCTCCCAGATCTGCCGGTCGACCAGACTCTCCCAGATCTGCCGGTCGACCAGACTCTCCCAGATCTGCCGGTCGACCAGACTCTCCCAGATCTGCCGGTCGACCAGACTCTCCCAGATCTGCCGGTCGACCAGACTCTCCCAGATCTGCCGGTCGACCAGACTCTCCCAGATCTGCCGGTCGACCAGACTCTCCCAGATCTGCCGGTCGACCAGACTCTTCCAGATCTGCCGGTCGTCCAGACTCTTCCAGATCTGCCAGTCGACCAGACTCTTCCAGATCTGCCAGTCGTCCAGACTCTTCCAGATCTGCCAGTCGTCCAGACTCTTCCAGATCTGCCAGTCGTCCAGATTCTCCCAGATCCGCCAGTCGACCAGATTCTCCCAGATCCGCCAGTCGACCAGATTCTCCCAGATCCGCCAGTCGACCAGATTCTCCCAGATCCGCCAGTCGACCAGATTCTCCCAGATCCGCCAGTCGACCAGATTCTCCCAGATCCGCCAGTCGACCAGATTCTCCCAGATCCGCCAGTCGACCAGATTCTCCCAGATCCGCCAGTCGACCAGATTCTTCCAGATCTGCTAGTCGACCAGGATCTGCTGAAACCGCCAGCCAGCCAGGTTCTGGTAGTTTCTACTACCTGCCTGGGCTTCCTCTCAGTGCTGAGCTTCTTCTCAGTGCTGAGCTTCCTCTCAGTGCTGAGCTACCCATCTGTCCCGAGTTACCTCTGTCCCGAGCTGTCCCTCTGTCCCATGTTATCATTGTGGTGGGTAACCTATTTAGGGACGTTTAGGAGGGGGATTAAAACTGTCATGGAGTGGGGTCCACGTCCAGCGCCAGAGCCGCCACCGCGGACAGATGCCCACCCAGACCCTCCCCTATAGGTTCAGGTTTTGCGGCCGGAGTCCGCACTTTGGGGGGGGGGTACTGTCACGCCCTGACCATAGTTTACTTTGTATTTTCTATGTTTTGATTGGTCAGGGTGTGATCTGAGTGGGTATTCTATGTTTCATGTCTTGTTTGTCTATTTCTATGTTCAGCCTGATATGGTTCTCAGTCAGAGGCAGGTGTTCGTCATTGTCTCTGATTGGGAACCATATTTAGGTAGCCTGGGTTTCACTGTGTGTTTGTGGGTGATTGTTCCTGTCTATGTGTTTTTTCACCAGATAGGCTGTTTTAGGTTTTCGTTACGTTCATCACGTTCTTTATTTTGTAGTGTTTGCATTGATGCGTGTTTTACGTTTGTTCATTAAAACATGGATCGCAATCTACACGCTGCATTTTGGTCCGACTCTCCTTCTCATACAGAAAACCGTTACAACAACAACATTTACATAAATAACTCTAAATTAAACATATAGGAATACCTATGTCTTTGTTAATAACAACCGCTCAACACAGAATAGCTGTATATGCACAATCCCTCAAATCGTTTGGAGAAAATATCCTTTCTATTTTATTGAGATATGTTCAAATATGTTCTTCATACTATAAAATAATATAAAATAATGCCAAGGAATTCTAAGCAAATCTTGTCTGGTAAATGAACTAGTGTAGCCCACAGCCATATGGCATAGACAGATCAGGACCTAACATAAGGACAACTCAGAGTATGTAGCCCACAGCCATATGGCATAGACAGATCAGGACCCTAAAATGAGGACAACTCAGAGTATGTAGCCCACAGCCATATGGAATAGACAGATCAGACCCCTAACATAAGGACAACTCAGAGTATGTAGCCCACAGCCATATGGCATAGCCAGATCAGGACCTAACATAAGGACAACTCAGAGTATGTAGCCCACAGCCATATGGCATAGCCAGACCAGGACCTAACATAAGGACAACTCAGAGTATGTAGCCCACAGCCATATGGCATAGCCAGATCAGGACCTAACATAAGGACAACTCAGAGTATGTAGCCCACAGCCATATGGCATAGCCAGATCAGGACCTAACATAAGGACAACTCAGAGTATGTAGCCCACAGCCATATGGCATAGCCAGATCAGGACCTAACATCAGGACAACTCAGAGTATGTAGCCCACAGCCATATGGCATAACCAGATCAGGACCTAACATAAGGACAACTCAGAGTATGTAGCCCACAGCCATATGGCATAGCCAGATCAGGACCTAACATAAGGACAACTCAGAGTATGTAGCCCACAGCCATATGGCATAGCCAGATCAGGACCTAACATAAGGACAACTCAGAGTATGTAGCCCACAGCCATATGGCATAGCCAGATCAGGACCTAACATAAGGACAACTCAGAGTATGTAGCCCACAGCCATATGGCATAGCCAGATCAGGACCTAACATAAGGACAACTCAGAGTATGTAGCCCACAGCCATATGGCATAGCCAGACCAGGACCTAACATAAGGACAACTCAGAGTATGCAGCCCACAGCCATATGGCATAGCCAGATCAGGACCTAACATAAGGACAACTCAGACTATGTAGCCCAAAGCCATATGGCATAGCCAGATCAGGACCTAACATAAGGACAACTCAGAGTATGTAGCCCACAGCCATATGGCATAGCCAGATCAGGACCTAACATAAGGACAACTCAGAGTATGCAGCCCACAGCCATATGGCATAGCCAGATCAGGACCTAACATAAGGACAACTCAGAGTATGTAGCCCACAGCCATATGGCATAGACAGATCAGGACCTAACATAAGGACAACTCAGAGTATGTTGCCCACAGCCATATGGCATAGCCAGATCAGGACCCTAACATAAGGACAACTCAGAGTATGTAGCCCACAGCCATATGGCATAGCCAGACCAGGACCTAACATAAGGACAACTCAGAGTATGTAGCCCACAGCCATATGGCATAGCCAGATCAGGACCTAACATAAGGACAACTCAGAGTATGTAGCCCACAGCCATATGGCATAGACAGATCAGGACCTAACATAAGGACAACTCAGAGTATGTTGCCCACAGCCATATGGCATAGCCAGATCAGGACCCTAACATAACGACAACTCAGAGTATGTAGCCCACAGCCATATGGCATAGACAGATCAGGACCTAACATAAGGACAACTCAGAGTATGTTGCCCACAGCCATATGGCATAGCCAGATCAGGACCCTAACATAACGACAACTCAGAGTATGTAGCCCACAGCCATATGGCATAGCCAGACCAGGACCTAACATAAGGACAACTCAGAGTATGTAGCCCACAGCCATATGGCATAGCCAGATCAGGACCTAACATAAGGACAACTCAGAGTATGTAGCCCACAGCCATATGGCATAGCCAGATCAGGACCTAACATAAGGACAACTCAGAGTATGCAGCCCAAAGCCATATGGCATAGCCAGATCAGGACCTAACATAAGGACAACTCAGAGTATGTAGCCCACAGCCATATGGCATAGCCAGATCAGGACCTAACATAAGGACAACTCAGAGTATGTAGCCCACAGCCATATGGCATAGCCAGATCAGGACCTAACATAAGGACAACTCAGAGTATGTAGCCCACAGCCATATGGCATAGCCAGATCAGGACCTAACATAAGGACAACTCAGAGTATGCTCTATTCTGTTTATTGTGATGGTGTAGACTATATTACATGGATTTATTGTGATGGTGTAGACTATATTACATGGATTTATTGTGATGGTGTAGGTAGACTATATTACATGGATTTATTGTGATGGTGTAGACTATATTACATGGATTTATTGTGATGGTGTAGGTAGACTATATTACATGGATTTATTGTGATGGTGTAGACTATATTACATGGATTTATTGTGATGGTGTAGGCTATATTACATGGATTTATTGTGATGGTGTAGACTATATTACATGGATTTATTGTGATGGTGTAGACTATATTACATGGATTTATTGTGATGGTGTAGACTATATTACATGGATTTATTGTGATGGTGTAGACTATATTACATGGATTTATTGTGATGGTGTAGACTATATTACATGGATTTATTGTGATGGTGTAGACTATATTACATGGATTTATTGTGATGGTGTAGACTATATTACATGGATTTATTGTGATGGTGTAGACTATATTACATGGATTTATTGTGATGGTGTAGACTATATTACATGGATTTATTGTGATGGTGTAGACTATATTACATGGATTTATTGTGATGGTGTAGACTATATTACATGGATTTATTGTGACGGTGTAGACTATATTACATGGATTTATTGTGATGGTGTAGACTATATTACATGGATTTATTGTGATGGTGTAGACTATATTACATGGATTTATTGTGATGGTGTAGACTATATTACATGGATTTATTGTGATGGTGTAGACTATATTACATGGATTTATTGTGATGGTGTAGGCTCTATTACATGGTTTTTTTGTGATGGTGTAGGTAGACTATATTACATGGATTTATTGTGACGGTGTAGGTAGAATATATTACATGGATTTATTGTGATGGTGTAGGTAGACTATATTACATGGATTTATTGTGATGGTGTAGACTATATTACATGGATTTATTGTGATGGTGTAGACTATATTACATGGATTTATTGTGATGGTGTAGGTAGACTATATTACATGGATTTATTGTGATGGTGTAGACTATATTACATGGATTTATTGTGATGGTGTAGACTATATTACATGGATTTATTGTGATGGTGTGGGCTATATTACATGGATTTATTGTGATGGTGTAGGTAGACTATATTACATGGATTTATTGTGATGGTGTAGGCTATATTACATGGATTTATTGTGATGGTGTAGACTATATTACATGGATTTATTGTGATGGTGTAGACTATATTACATGGATGTATTGTGATGGTGTAGGCTATATTACATGGATTTATTGTGATGGTGTAGACTATATTACATGGATTTATTGTGATGGTGTAGACTATATTACATGGATTTATTGTGATGGTGTAGGTAGGCAATATTACATGGATTTATTGTGATGGTGTAGGTAGGCTATATTACATGGATTTATTGTGATGGTGTAGGTAGACTATATTACATGGATTTATTGTGATGGTGTAGACTATATTACATGGATTTATTGTGATGGTGTAGGTAGACTATATTACATGGATTTATTGTGATGGTGTAGGCTATATTACATGGATTTATTGTGATGGTGTAGGTAGACTATATTACATGGATTTATTGTGATGGTGTAGGCTATATTACATGGATTTATTGTGATGGTGTAGGGAGGCTATATTACATGGATTTATTGTGATGGTGTAGACTATATTACATGGATTTATTGTGATGGTGTAGGTAGACTATATTACATGGATTTATTGTGATGGTGTAGACTATATTACATGGATTTATTGTGATGGTGTAGGTAGGCTATATTACATGGATTTATTGTGATGGTGTAGGTATACTATATTACATGGATTTATTGTGATGGTGTAGACTATATTACATGGATTTATTGTGATGGTGTAGACTATATTACATGGATTTATTGTGATGGTGTAGGTAGACTATATTACATGGATTTACTGTGATGGTGTAGACTATATTACATGGATTTATTGTGATGGTGTAGGTAGACTATATTACATGGATTTGTTGTGATGGTGTAGGGAGACTATTACATGGATTTATTGTGATGGTGTAGACTATATTACATGGATTTATTGTGATGGTGTAGACTATATTACATGGATTTATTGTGATGGTGTAGACTAAATTACATGGATTTATTGTGATGGTGTAGACTATATTACATGGATTTATTGTGATGGTGTAGACTATATTACATGGATTTATTGTGATGGTGTAGACTATATTACATGGATTTATTGTGGAGGTGTAGACTATATTACATGGAGATTTTAGCCCTGGGCTGAGGGAGATTACCTTCATGTTATTAGTGTACCTTCATTCATTATTATTAGTGTAGCTTAGTTTGTGTCTCCCCCTCTTGCCCATTCATTGTACTGTGGTAAGTGTGTTAGTGATGGGATAAAGGCAGGAAGTTGGGCCTTGGGGGGGGGGGGCAGTCCTAGCTAGACGTGGGAGCAGTATAGTCTTTTGACCATACATAAATACAAACAGGCCATGTTATGTATTTTCATTTCAACCAATCTATGCTCTAATTTTAAAGGAGAGTCATATTCCTGGATCTTATTGAATATTTTTGCATTTTGGCTTTTGGGAACATCGAATGTGGACTGTACGAGTCAGAAACAACCCTTCTTCAGGCTGATGGTAATGAAGTCACTACACACTTCAGACTGGGACAGTGGTTATGTTTCATGGTAATGAAGTCACTACAAACTCGCTAACATGGGTTAGCACTAACTAGTTTGCTAGTTGGCCCTGCTCCGGAGCACAGATAGCACCAACCTTATCCCAGGGCTAGTTTGCCCTGCTCCGGAGCACAGTTAGCACTAACCTTATCCCAGGGCTAGTTGGCCCTGCTCCGGGGCACAGCTGACTGGCTTGCTAGCTGGCTGGCTGGCTGACTGGCTTGCTAGCTGGCTGGCTGACTGGCTGACTGGCTGTCTGTCTGGCTGGCTGACTGGCTTGCTAGCTGGTTGTCTGGCTGGCTATCTGGCTGGCTGACTGGCTGGCTGACTGGCTGGCTGACTGGCTTGCTAGCTGGCTGGTTGTCTGGCTGGTTGTCTGGCTGGCTGGCTGGCTGGCTGGCTGACTGGCTTGCTGGCTGGCTATTTAAAACCACCCACATAAATAGGTGTCTTTCTTGGCTCAACTAATGTGGTCGTTTTTTTTTAGATAGGTCAACATGTGCTGTTCCAAACTAGCTGATGATGCAGGATAATTTTTTCACTTTCTATGTGAACCGTTTCTGCCCATTCACGTGACGCCTCCCCTTTAATGAGGATCTCGAAGAGATGAGAGAGGATCCGGGTGAGGCGATGCGCTCGTGGGGCTCTTTTGTCAACTGGCTGAATGATGGCGAATTGTGAGAGACAGGAGGTAGACAGAGTGAGAGAATGAGAAACAGATAGAGGTAGACAGGGAACAATACTACATTACCATTCATGTCTGTTTAATTTCCAGTGAAACTCAGAGAGAAGGAGAGCAACAGTAAGGAGGATTCATTTTCTGTGTTCATGAGAAGGAGACGTGTCAGGTCTCCCCAGCACCAACTCCAGCACCAACCCCAGCACCAACCCCCAGCACCAACCCCAGCGGAGGGAGCAGCGCGGCAGAGACAGCGGCATCAGGGTGATTGTTGCATGTCTTCTCTCTCTGAATGCTGAGTGACTGGAGAGAAACTAGGCTGATTATGACAGACACCTGCTGTGAGCTGCTATGAGGCCGGTGCATGGAGGCTGCTGTGTTCTGCTTGTCTATCTGACATGATCCACCCCGGAGAGAAAGATGTGCCGCGGCTATAGAGCATGTTGTCGGAGACACCTGCCGCTCCTAAGGGGCACTAGCTAGTTCTACCCTGGTTCTACCCTGGTTCTAGGCGTCTCTGTTGCTAATCACACATACTGAACACAGTCAGTAAGACAGACTACAGTTGGGGATGGCAATGATGCCGATGACGATGACGAGGCTTGATAGTTGTATGAACTTGAACGAACAGGTGTGTCTCTCATCATCACAGCCTCGCTGCTGTTTTGATCCCCAATTGTTAAAAACAAAACAGAGGACTGCATTATTCCACGCGAAGGGTTAAGAAAATCAGACTGAAATTGATCTTATTATTATCATCAGTGAGGCTCTTCCCATTCGAATAGATGTGATGGTAATTTTGAAGAAAGCCAAGGAATTCCTTAAATTAAATAACACCCATCCATGTAGAAAATGTTTGAGACCAACCCAAACAGTCTTGCTGTGTTTACGCATGGATTTACGCTCATATAAAATGATGAATATCAGCCGCTCTCCCAGCCACCTCCATCCCCTGTGTCTTTGCAGATCCTAAGTAAAGCACTAGCTAGCTACCTCACCGCTGTTCCAGGCAGCGTCATGATGTTGTAAAGGACGTGCTACCTAGAAGGGAGGTGGCAAGGTCTCCAAGGCAACCCCCGCGCCCCCCTTTCCCTCCGTTGGGTTGCGATAGACGTGGAACAGGGGTGAATGTGATATATGGCCAGTGTCAGCAGCCACTCTCAACTGTGACCGTGTTACGCATAGCCCCCCGGCCACACCGGAGGGCTTCCCTGTTCTCATAGCCCCCCGGCCACACCGGAGGGCTTCCCTGTTCTCATAGCCCCCCGGCCACACCGGAGGGCTTCCCTGTTCTCATAGCCCCCCGGCCACACCGGAGGGCTTCCCTGTTCTCATAGCCCCCCGGCCACACCGGAGGGCTTCCCTGTTCTCATAGCCCCCCCGGCCACACCTGAGGGGTTCCCTGTTCTCTCCACAAAGACCTGTGAGCTGTGTTTTTATCCCCGAGCAGATCAAATCAAATCAAATGGTATTGTCACATAAGCCGAAAACAACAGGTTTAGACCTTACAGTGAAATGCTTACTTACAAGCCCTTAACCAACAACACTTTAAGAAGATAGAACATTTTTTTAATTAGTGTTCAGTAAAAAATGGAACATAAAAGTAACAAATAATTAAACAGCAGCAGTGAAATAACAATAGTGAGGCGATATACAGGGGGTACCAGTACAGAGTCAATGTGGAGGTTATATACAGGGGGTACCAGTACAGAGTCAATGTGGAGGCTATATACAGGGGGTACCAGTACAGAGTCAATGTGGAGGCTATATACAGGGGGTACCGGTACAGAGTCAATGTGGAGGCTATATACAGGGTGTTACGGTACAGAGTCAATGTGGAGGCTATATACAGGGGGTACCGGTACAGAGTCAATGTGGAGGCTATATACAGGGGGTACCAGTACAGAGTCAATGTGGAGGCTATATACAGTGGGTACCGGTACAGAGTCAATGTGGAGGCTATATACAGGGGGTACCAGTACAGAGTCAATGTGGAGGCTATATACAGGGGGTACCGGTACAGAGTCAATGTGGAGGCTATATACAGGGTGTTACGGTACAGAGTCAATGTGGAGGCTATATACAGGGGGTACCGGTACAGAGTCAATGTGGAGGCTATATACAGGGGGTACCAGTACAGAGTCAATGTGGAGGTTATATACAGGGGGTACTGGTACAGAGTCAATGTGGAGGCTATATACAGGGGGTACCAGTACAGAGTCAATGTGGAGGCTATATACAGGGGGTACCGGTACAGAGTCAATGTGGAGGCTATATACAGGGGGTACCGGTACAGAGTCAATGTGGAGGCTATATACAGGGGGTACCAGTACAGAGTCAATGTGGAGGCTATATACAGGGGGTACCGGTACAGAGTCAATGTGGAGGCTATATACAGGGTGTTACGGTACAGAGTCAATGTGGAGGCTATATACAGGGGGTACCGGTACAGAGTCAATGTGGAGGCTATATACAGGGGGTACCAGTACAGAGTCAATGTGGAGGTTATATACAGGGGGTACTGGTACAGAGTCAATGTGGAGGCTATATACAGGGGGTACCAGTACAGAGTCAATGTGGAGGCTATATACAGGGGGTACCGGTACAGAGTCAATGTGGAGGCTATATACAGGGGGTACCGGTACAGAGTCAATGTGGAGGCTATATACAGGGGGTACCAGTACAGAGTCAATGTGGAGGCTATATACAGGGAGTACCGGTACAGAGTCAATGTGGAGGCTATATACAGGTGGTACCAGTACAGAGTCAATGTGGAGACTATATACAGGGAGTACCGGTACAGAGTCAATGTGGAGGCTATATACAGGGGGTACCGGTACAGAGTCAATGTGGAGGTTATATACAGGGGGTACCAGTACAGAGTCAATGTGCCCTTACTTTTAAAAAGTAAGGACAGCTGCCCTGGGGAATTCTTGATTCTACCTGGATTACATTGAAGGGGCTTCTTCTGTGTTCTGTTAGACAGGTAACTCTCATTCCACAATATATCAGGGGGTGTAAAACCAAAAGACATACGTTTTTCCAGCAGCAGCCTATGATCAATAATGTCAAAAGCCTACCATACAGAAGTCTAACAAAACAGCTCCCACAATCTTTTTATCATCAATTTCACTCAGCCAATCATCAAGTCATGTGTGTAAGTGCTGTGCTTGTTGAATGTCCTTCCCTATAAGTGTGCTGAAAGTCTGTTAAATAACATTCTATCTGGTCAAACACCATTTTTCCCAGAAGTTTACTAAGGGTTGGTAACAGGCTGATTGGTCGGCTATTTGAGCCAGTAAAGGGGGCTTTACTATTCTTAGGTAGAGGAATGACTTTAGCTTCCCTCCAGGCCTGAGGGCAACACACTCTCTAGTAGGCTTAGAATGAAGATGTGGCAAATAGGAGTGGCAATACCGTCTGCTATTATCCTCAGTCATTTTCCATCCAAGTTGTCAGACACTGGTGTCTTGTCATTGTTGACAGACAACAATCATTTCTGAAATCACTTGTGGTTGTAGTGAATACGCTAACTGTAAGTGGCTCTGCATAAGAGCCTCAGCTCAGCTAGTAGTCTAGTGAGTGGTAATAACAGTATAGTGAGTGGTAATAACAGTAGTCTAGTGAGTGGTAATACAAGTATAGTGAGTGGTAATAACAGTATAGTGAGTGGTAATAACAGTAGTCTAGTGAGTGGTAATACAAGTATAGTGAGTGGTAATAACAGTATAGTGAGTGGTAATAACAGTATAGTGATTGGTAATAACAGTATAGTGAGTGGTAATAACAGCAGTCTAGTGAGTGGTAATAAAAGTATAGTGAGTGGTAATAACAGTAGTCTAGTGAGTGGTAATAACAGTATAGTGATTGGTAATAACAGTATAGTGATTGGTAATAACAGTATAGTGAGTGGTAATAACAGTATAGTGATTGGTAATAACAGTATAGTGAGTGGTAATAACAGCAGTCTAGTGAGTGGTAATAAAAGTATAGTGAGTGGTAATAACAGTAGTCTAGTGAGTGGTAATAACAGTATAGTGAGTGGTAATAACAGTAGTCTAGTGAGTGGTAATAACAGTAGTCCAGTGAGTGGTAATAACAGAAGTCTAGTGAGTGGTAATAACAGTATAGTGAGTGGTAATAACAGTAGTCTAGTGAGTGGTAATACAAGTATAGTGAGTGGTAATAACAGTAGTCTAGTGAGTGGTAATAACAGTATAGTGAGTGGTAATAACAGTAGTCTAGTGAGTGGTAATAACAGTATAGTGAGTGGTAATAACAGTAGTCTAGTGAGTGGTAATACAAGTATAGTGAGTGGTAATAACAGTAGTCTAGTGAGTGGTAATAACAGTATAGTGAGTGGTAATAACAGTAGTCTAGTGAGTGGTAATAACAGTATAGTGATTGGTAATAACAGTATAGTGAGTGGTAATAACAGTAGTCCAGTGAGTGGTAATAACAGTAGTCTAGTGAGTGGTAATAACAGTAGTCTAGTGAGTGGTAATAACAGTAGTCCAGTGAGTGGTAATAATAGTAGTCTAGTGAGTGGTAATAACAGTAGTCTAGTGAGTGGTAATAACAGTAGTCTAGTGAGTGGTAATAACAGTAGTCTAGTGAGTGGTAATAACAGTAGTCTAGTGAGTGGTAATAACAGTAGTCTAGTGAGTGGTAATAAAAGTATAGTGAGTGGTAATAACAGTAGTCTAGTGAGTGGTAATAACAGTAGTCTAGTGAGTGGTAATAACAGTAGTCTAGTGAGTGGTAATAAAAGTATAGTGAGTGGTAATAACAGTAGTCTAGTGAGTGGTAATAACAGTAGTCTAGTGAGTGGTAATAACAGTAGTCTAGTGAGTGGTAATAACAGTAGTCTAGTGAGTGGTAATAACAGTAGTCTAGTGAGTGGTAATAATAGTATAGTGAGTGGTAATAACAGTAGTCTAGTGAGTGGTAATAACAGTAGTCTAGTGAGTGGTAATAAAAGTATAGTGAGTGGTAATAACAGTAGTCTAGTGAGTGGTAATAACAGTAGTCTAGTGAGTGGTAATAAAAGTATAGTGAGTGGTAATAACAGTAGTCTAGTGAGTGGTAATAACAGTAGTCTAGTGAGTGGTAATAATAGTATAGTGATTGGTAATAACAGTAGTCTAGTGAGTGGTAATAACAGTAGTCTAGTGAGTGGTAATAACAGTATAGTGATTGGTAATAACAGTAGTCTATTGAGTGGTAATAACAGTAGTCTAGTGAGTGGTAATAACAGTAGTCTAGTGAGTGGTAATAACAGTAGTCCAGTGAGTGGTAATAACAGTAGTCTAGTGAGTGGTAATAACAGTAGTCTAGTGAGTGGTAATAATAGTAGTCTAGTGAGTGATAATAACAGTAGTCTAGTGAGTGGTAATAACAGTAGTCTATTGAGTGGTAATAAAAGTATAGTGAGTGGTAATAACAGTAGTCTAGTGAGTGGTAATAACAGTAGTCTAGTGAGTGGTAATAAAAGTATAGTGAGTGGTAATAACAGTAGTCTAGTGAGTGGTAATAACAGTAGTCTAGTGAGTGGTAATAACAGTATTCTAGTGAGTGGTAATAACAGTATAGTGAGTGGTAATAACAGTAGTCTAGTGAGTGGTAATAATAGTATAGTGAGTGGTAATAACAGTAGTCTAGTGAGTGGTAATAACAGTAGTCTAGTGAGTGGTAATAACAGTAGTCTAGTGAGTGGTAATAACAGTATAGTGAGTGGTAATAACAGTAGTCTAGTGAGTGGTAATAAAAGTATAGTGAGTGGTAATAACAGTAGTCTAGTGAGTGATAATAACAGTAGTCTAGTGAGTGGTAATAACAGTAGTCTAGTGAGTGGTAATAAAAGTATAGTGAGTGGTAATAACAGTAGTCTAGTGAGTGGTAGTAACAGTAGTCTATTGAGTGGTAATAAAAGTATAGTGAGTGGTAATAACAGTAGTCTAGTGAGTGGTAATAACAGTAGTCTAGTGAGTGGTAATAAAAGTATAGTGAGTGGTAATAACAGTAGTCTAGTGAGTGGTAATAACAGTAGTCTAGTGAGTGGTAATAACAGTATTCTAGTGAGTGGTAATAACAGTATAGTGAGTGGTAATAACAGTAGTATAGTGAGTGGTAATAACAGTATAGTGAGTGGTAATAACAGTATAGTGAGTGGTAATAACAGTATAGTGAGGGGTAATAACAGTATAGTGAGTGGTAATAACAGTATACTGAGTGGTAATAACAGTAGTCTAGTGAGTAGTAATAACAGTAGTCTAGTGAGTAGTAATAACAGTAGTCTAGTGAGTGGTAATAACAGTATAGTGAGTGTTAATAACAGTATAGTGAGTGGTAATAACAGTAGTCTAGTGAGTGTTAATAACAGTAGTCTAGTGAGTGGTAATAATAGTAGTCTAGTGAGTGGTAGTAACAGTAGTCTATTGAGTAGTAATAACAGTAGTCTAGTGAGTGTTAATAACAGTATAATGAGTGGTAATAACAGTAGTCTAGTGAGTGGTAATAACAGTATAGTGAGTGTTAATAACAGTATAGTGAGTGGTAATAACAGTAGTCTAGTGAGTGTTAATAACAGTAGTCTAGTGAGTGGTAATAATAGTAGTCTAGTGAGTGGTAGTAACAGTAGTCTATTGAGTAGTAATAACAGTAGTCTAGTGAGTGGTAATAACAGTATAGTGAGTGTTAATAACAGTATAGTGAGTGGTAATAACAGTAGTCTATTGAGTGGTAATAACAGTATAGTGAGTGGTAATAACAGTAGTCTAGTGAGTGGTAATAACAGTAGTCTAGTGAGTGGTAATAACAGTAGTCTATTGAGTGGTAATAACAGTAGTCTAGTGAGTGGTAATAATAGTAGTCTAGTGAGTGGTAGTAACAGTAGTCTAGTGAGTGGTAATAATAGTAGTCTAGTGAGTGGTAGTAACAGTAGTCTATTGAGTGGTAATAACAGTAGTCTAGTGAGTGGTAATAACAGTAGTCTAGTGAGTGGTAATAACAGTAGTCTAGTGAGTGGTAATAATAGTAGTCTAGTGAGTGGTAGTAACAGTAGTCTATTGAGTGGTAATAACAGTAGTGTAGTGAGCGATTTATGGAATGGATGGAGCTCTCGGGCAGCTAATCAGATTATCCTGGTAGTCTAACTGGCCTATAGAAGAGTTGATTGAGTATGACTGGGGATACTATTGATCTGCGGCTCATATGAAAGATAACTCATAACCATCAATCAATCAAATGTATTTATAAAGCCATTTTTACATCAGCCGATGTCACAAAGTGCTTTACAGAAACCCAGCCTAAAACCCCAAAACAGCAAGCAATGCAGGTGTAGAAGCGAGGTGGCTATGAAAAACTCCCTAGAAAAACTGGAACCTAGGAAGAAACCAGGCTATGAGGGGTGGCCAGTTCTCCTCTGGCTGTGCCGGGTGGAGATTTTAACAGAACATGGCCAAGATGTTCAAATGTTCATAGATGACCAGCATGGTCCAATAATAACAATCACAGGGTGCAACAAGTCAGCACCTCCGGAGTAAAGGTCAGTTGGCTTTTCATAGCCGATCATTCAGAGTTAGAGACAGCATGTGCGGTAGAGAGAGATGGTCAAAAACAGCAGCAACAGGACAAGGTAGCACGTCCGGGGAACAGGTCAGAGTTCCATAGACGCAGGCAGAACAGTTGAAACTGGAGCAGCAGCATGACCAGGTGGCCTGGGGACAGCAAGGAGTCATCATGCCAAGCATTCCTGAGGCATGGTCCTAAGGCTCAGGTCCTCCAAGGGAGGAGAGAAAGAAAGAGAGAATTAGAGGGAGCATACTCACATTTACACAGGACACTGGATAAGACAGGAGAAATTCTCCAGATATGACAGACTGACCCTAGCGCCCTGACACAAACTACTGTAGCATAAATACTGAGGCTGAGACAGGAGGGGTCAGGAGACACTGTGGCCCCATCCGATGATACCTCCAGACAGGGCCAACCAGGCAGGATATAACCCCATCCACTTTGCCAAAGCACAGCCCCCACACCACTAGAGGGATATTTAGGACTAGGCGTCCTGCCAGCGGTACAACTTACTGTGAAACTGGAGGGAGAGCAATTCATATAAAATCATAAAAATTAGGGATATTAAACATTTAGGTAGATAAAAGTGTCTTATATCAGTTGAAAGCTTAATCTAACTGCACTGTCCAATTTACAGTGAAAGCATGCCATGCGACTGTTTGAAGACGGAGCCTCACATCAAAATATTTTTCCGCCGGCACAGGTTTCATAAATTCACAAATAGCGATGAAATATTGACAAACCTTTTGAAAATCTTCCTCTGATTTGTCATCCAAAGGGTCCCAGCTATAACATGTAGTGTTGTTATGTCCCAAAAAGTATGTTTAGTTGGCGCTATCGATTTGAGTAATCCACTCGTTCAACCTCCAGAGAAAGGAACCTGAAAATCTACCGCTTTGTTAAAACAAGTCAAAATATGTTTCTATTGACTCCTGATACCCTAAAATGTTATCAAACTATAATATTTAATAAGGAAAGAAGTTCAATAGGAAACCGATATTAGCAGGTGCGTCTTGTCTTCACCGTGCGCCCAAACACAAATTTCCAAGACTGTGTCCCTGTACTAAAACTGTTCTTTCTCATTGATTTTGGAAGTTACAAGCCTGAAACATTGAACATGGAGTGCTGACACCCTGTGGAAGCCATAGGAATCCATCCTGGAAGCTGGAATTCAAAATGCCCCCATACTTTCCATTGTAAGAGCATGGGCTCTCAAAAAAAGTTATTCTGGTTGGTTTTATTTAGATTTTATCCTACCATATCTATTGAGTTATAGTCTCCTACATTATTTTAAAGTGTTTTTCTCCAATGGTACCCATTATATGCATATCCTGGCTTCAGGGCCTGAGCAACAGGCAGTTTACTTTGGGCACATCAGTCAGGCAGAAATTTAGAAAAAAGGACCCTAGCCCTAAATATCTTCAAACCACCAACTTACTACCCTGAGACAAGCCCGAGCATAGCCCACGAAGATCTCTCCCACGGCACAAACCCGAGGGGGTCGCCAACCTGGATAGGAAGATCACGTCAGTGGTGCGTCACCAACTCAAGTGACGCACCAGTAAGCCAGTGACTCAGCCCCTGTAATAGGGGTTAATAGGGTTAGAGGCCGAGAATCCCAGTGGAGAGAGGGAAACAGCAAGGGTGGTTCTATGACCCACTGAAGAGATGAGTCTTCAATAAAGACTTAAAGGTCGAGACCGA
Organism: Oncorhynchus mykiss; assembly: GCF_013265735.2. Classification (NCBI taxonomy): domain Eukaryota; kingdom Metazoa; phylum Chordata; class Actinopteri; order Salmoniformes; family Salmonidae; genus Oncorhynchus; species Oncorhynchus mykiss. The sequence goes on along the minus strand of NC_048580.1, from coordinate 77,149,076 downwards.
ATCTACGTATCTCACATGGGTGGGCAGACCATTCCATAAAAATTGAACTCTATAGGAGAAAGCCCTGCCTCCAGCTGTTTGCTTAGAAATCTAGGGACAATAAGGAGGCCTGCATCTTGTGACTGTAGCGTACGTGTAGGTATGTACGACAGGACCAAATTGGAAAGATAGGTAGGAGCAAGCCCATGTAATGCTTTGTAGGTTAGCAGTAAAACCTTGAAATCAGCCCTAGCCTTACCAGGAAGCGAGTATAGAGAGGCTAGCACTGGAGTACTATGATCACATTGTTTGGTTCTAGTCAAGATTCTAGCAGCCGTGTTTATCACTAACTGAAGTTTATTTAGTGCTTTATCCGGGGAGGTGGAAAGTAGAAGATTGCAGCAGTCTAATCTAGAAGTGACAAAAGCATGGATTCATTTGTCTGCATCATTTTTGGACAGAATGTCTATGATTTTTGCAATGTTATGTAGATGTAATAAAGGTGTCCTTGAAACAGTCTTAATATGTTCATCAAAAGAGAGATCAGGGTCCAGAGTAACGCAGAGGTCCTTCAGTTTTATTTGAGACGACTGTACAACCATCAATATTAATTGTCAGATCCAACAGAAGATCTCTTTGTTTCTTGGGACCAAGGACTAGCAAACTCTGTTTTGTCCGAGTTTAAAAGTAAAAAAAATGGTAATTTTGGGGCTTCACCATGTTTCATCAAAATGCACAGCTGTGTATCGTCTGCATAGCAGTGAAAGTTAACATTGTGTGTTACTAATGACATCACCAAGAGGTACAATATATAGTGGTCCTAAAACGGACCCTTGAGGAACACCGACACTTGCAATTGATGTGTCAGAGGACAAACCATCCACAGAGACAAACTGATATCGCTCCGACAGAGAAGATCTAAACCAATCTGTCCAAAAGAATGTGGTGATCGATGGTGTCAAAAGCAGCACTAAGGTCAGGCAGAAAGCACAAGGACATATGCAGAGTCTTGGTCTGACACCATTTAATTTACCACCTTCACAAGTGCAGTCTCAGTGCTATGATTGGGTCTGAAACCAGATTGAATTGTTTTGCATACATTATTTGTCTTCAGGAAGGCATATTTTCTGTTTAAAAATAACAAGTGGAGAGAAATGGAAGATTCGATATAGGCCGATAGTTTTTGACATTTTCTGGGTCAAGTTTTGGCTTTTTCAAGATAGGTTTTATTACTGCCACTTTTAGAGAGTTTGGTACACATCCGGAGGATAGAATTTTTTTTTATTATGTTCATCATAGGAGGGCCAATTACAGGAAGTAGCTCTTTCTGTAGTTTAATTGGAATAGGTTCCGGTTGGAAGGTTTAGAGGCCATGACTATATCCATAAATGTGTCAATAGATAGAGGATTACAAATCTAGAGTGTCTCCATTGATCCTAGGTCCTGGCAGTTCTGTGCAGACTCCGGACAACTGAGCTTTGGAGAAACATTCAGGGTCAAAGAGAAGTCCGTCATTTCATTTTTAATGATCATGATCTTTTTGGCGAAGTTTATGAATTCATCACTGCTGAGGTAAAAGCCATCCTCTCTTGGGGAATGCTGCTTTTTTGTTAGCTTTGTGAAAGTATCAAAAATAAATGTAGAATTGTTCTCATTCTCCTCAATTAGGTTGGAAAATTAGGATGAACGAGCAGCAGTGAGGGCTCTTCAATACGGCACGGTACTGTCAGTCCAAGCTAGTCGGAAGTCTTCCAGTTTGGTGTAGCGCCATCTCCATTACAATTTTCTGTAAGTTTACTTCAGGGCTTGGTTATTTTCTGTATACCAGGGAGCTTATTTCTCGTGACAAATATTTTTTTGTTTTTGGGGGTGCGACTGCATCTAGGGTATTACACAAGATTAAATTGAGTTCCTCAGTTAGGTGGTTAACTGATGTTTGTACTCCGACGTCCTTAGGTAGGCGGGGGAGTCTGGAAGGGCATCTAGGAATCTTTAGGTTGTCCAAGAATATATAGCACAGCTTTTGATAATCCTTGGTTGAGGTCTATGTAGATACATTTTTGTGATTGCACACATAATAAGATCCTGGTCCGATAGTCCAGGATTATGAAGAAAAATATTTAGATCCACAATATTTATTCCACGGGACAAAACTATATCCAGGGTGTGACTGTGGCAATGAGTAGGTCAAAATACATTTTTTGAAGAAAAAAAACACTGAATCGCCTTTTGGGTCTGTGGATTTTTTCATGTGAATATTGAAGTCACCAAAAATTATAATACTATCTGCCATGACTACAAGGTCCGATAGGAATTCAGGGAACTGAATGAGTAATGCTGTATATGGCCCAGGAGGCCTGTAAACAGTAGCTATAAAAAAGGATTGAGTAGGCTGCATAGATTTCATGACTTGAAGCTCAAAAGACAAAAACGCAGTCGTCATTTTTGGGGGGTAAATAAAAATGTGCTGTCGTAAATGTTAGCAACACCTCCGCCTTTGCAGGAGGCACAGGATATGGTCACTAGTGTAACCAGCAGGAGAGGCCTCATTTAAAACAGTAAATGCATTAGGCTTAAGCCATGTTTCAGTCATGCCAATCACATCAAGATTATGATCAGTGATTAGTTCATTGACTATGACTGCATTGGAAGTGAGGGATCTAACATTAAGTAGCCCTATTTTGAGATGTGAGATATCACAATCTCTTTCAATAATGACAGGAATGGAGGAGGTCTTTATTCCAGTGAGATTGCTAAGGCGAACACCTACATGTTTAGTTTTGCCCAACCTAGATTGAGGCACAGACACAGTCTCAATGGGGATAGCTGAGCTGACTACACTGACTGTGCTAGTGGCAGACTCCACTAAGCTGGTAAACAGCCTGCTGCCTGGCCTGCACCCTATCTCATTGTGGAGCTAGAGGAGTTAGAGTCCTGTCTATGTTCATAGATAAGATGAGAGCACCCCTCAGCAGGCCAGGCTTGGTCCTTTTTGTGGGTGAGTCCCAAAAAAAGGTACAATTATCTACAAATTCTATCTTTTGGGAGGGTAGGAAACAGTTTTCAACCAGCGATTGAGTTGTGAGACTCTGCTGTAGAGCTCACCACTCCCCCTAACTGGGAGGGGGCCAGAGACAATTACTCGATGCCGACACATCTTTCAAGATGATTTTCACGCTGAAGCTATGTTGCTGTTTCATCCTAACATTGTTGGTGCCAACATGGATAACAATATCCCTATACTCTCTACACACTCCAGTTTTAGCTTTAGCCAGCACCATCTTCAGATTAGCCTTAACGTCGGTAGTCCTGCCATCTGGTAAACAGTGTACGATCGCTGGATGATTCTTTTTAAGTCCAATACTGCGGGTAATGGAGTCGCCCATGACTAGAGTTTTCAATTTGTCAGAGCTAATGGTGGGAAGCTTCGGCGTCTCAGACCCCGTAACGGGAGGAGTAGAGACCAGAGAAGACTCGGCCTCTGACTCCGACTCGCTCCTTAATGGGGAAAACCGGTTGAAAGTTTCTGTCGGCTGAATGAGCGACACCGGTTGAGCGTTCCTACAGCATTTCCTTCCAGAAGCCATGAGAAAATGTTCCGGCTGCAGGGGGATTTACTAGTAAGCCAGTGACTCAGCCCCCATAATAGGGTCAGAGGCAGAGAACCCCAGTGGAGAGAGTGGAACCGGCCAGGCAGAGACATCAAGGGCGGTCCACCTTCACACCCCTTGGCCAGACTACACTCAATCTTAGGACCTACTGAAGAGATGAGTCTTCAATAAAGATTTAAAAGTCGAGACCGAGTCAGTAATCGGCTAATACAAGCAGACAAGATTGCGCCACAGCTATAACATTATTCATTATATAGATAATTATGTGTTTGAAATTAATGTGAAACAAGCTGGTTAATATGTTTCTGTTCCTCTGTTTTGTCCTCTCCAGATCCCTACTGGCCAGCCTGTTCTGTCCTCTCCAGATCACGACTGGCCAGCCTGTTCTGTCTTCTCCAGATCCCGACTGGCCAGCCTGTTCTGTCTTCTCCAGATCACGACTGGCCAGCCTGTTCTGTCTTCTCCAGGTCACGACTGGCCAGCCTGTTCTGTCCTCTCCAGATCACTACTGGTCAGCCTGTTCTGTCTTCTCCAGATCACGACTGGCCAGCCTGTTCTGTCTTCTCCAGGTCACGACTGCACAGCCTGTGTGTTCCTCTGCCCCCCCCCCCCCCCCCCGTCCTTCTGTTACTGCGCCCTCCCCCCGCTGCCCATCTGAACGCTGCAGGCCCCGTCTTACTCCTCTACCATGACGGTTGCACCAGGTGACCCGGGGGATGACGCATTCGAACTGGAACCGGACCACGAGTGCTGTGAGCGTGTAGTCATCAACATCTCCGGGCTTCGCTTCGAGACTCAGCGGAAGACCCTCTCCCAGTTCCCTGAGACCCTGCTGGGGGACCCCAAGAAGAGGATGAGGTAACTATACCACTTATATAGGTTGTTATCCTGTATTGATGATAACCCTAACTCTAACCCCAAGAAGAGGATGAGGTAACTATACCACTTATATTGGTTATTATTAGGGCTGTCAAACGATAACAAAAATGGTATCCAGTTGATTGCAGGATTTGCAGTGATTAATTGCAAATTCAGAATTTGCAAAAGTTGAGCTGTAATTTAAGATGTTTTATAGAAAAAGCATTGCACAAATATTGACGTCTTGGTTTTGTCCAAAGTAAGAAATGGTAATCAAAAACAGGTAAATTGATCAGTCACACTTTCTTTAACCTCTACGTCTATCAGGTCTCAAACTAAGACCCAGATGCAGACACAGGAGGCAGACAGTACAAGTCTCAAAGTGTATTATAGTTCAAGGGGCAGGCAAAAGGTAAGTCAAGGCAGGCAAAGGGTCGTAATCCAAATCAGAGTCAGGGAGGAACAAGATGGGAGGCAGGATCAGAGTCAGGTCAGGCAGAAAGGTCAGAACTGGGAAGACTAAGAACCAAAAACTTGAGTTCAGAAAAACATGGGAACATGGAAACAGGAGAAAAATTGCTGCGAGACAGAAGCTTAATTCTAGATAAATGGAAAGTGGGATGAGAGTGCGGGGAAACAGAAGGCGAACAGCAGAGTGGCTAAGGACCTTAGAGATGGGGAAAGGTCTGATAAAACGGAGGGAAAGTTGGCAGGACTCCACCCCCAGGGCTAGGCCCTGAATGGACAGCCATACCCCCCCACCCCCCCTTGGGGAACAGGGATCCGGTGCCTGTTGTTGATACCTGGAGGTGGTATTGAGAAGAGCGGCCCGGGCTCTCTTCCAGGTATGGCGACAGCGACGGACGCACATCTGGGCAGAGGGAATGCTGACCTCTTCCTCTTGCTCCGAGAAGAGCGGGATCTGATATCCCAGGGAACACTCAAAAGGTGAGACCCGTAGTAGAACAGGGAAGGGTGTTGCAGGCATATTCCATCCACATGAGTTGCTGGCTCCAGGTGATGGGATTGGTGGACGAAGCAGCGAAGAGTTGTCTCCAGGGATTGATTGGCTCGCTCCAACTGGCCGATAGACTGGGGATGTAAACCAGAGGACAGGCTGGTCGACGACCCAATGAGGGTGCAGAGCGCCTTACAGAACCGGGACAAGAACTGAGGACCACGATCGGAGACCATGCCTACCGGCAGTCCATGGATCTGGAAGATGTGCTGCACAATGAGCTGGACCGTCTCCTTAGCTGAGGGAAACTTAGGAAAGGGAATCATATGGACTGCTTTGGAAAACCTATCCACCACTGTGAGGATGCTGGTGCTGCCATCTGATGGAGGGAGACCAGTGAAGAAGTCCAGGGATAAGGGGCGGTGAGGGACAGGGAGGGGTTGAAGGAGACCAGCCAGAGCCTTGTTCGACACACACACTGTACAGGCAGCAACAAATGCAGAGACATCAGGAACCATGGTGAGCCACCAAAAAACATTGTCGGACAAAATCCAAGGTCCGACGGGAGCCAGGATGATCATCCCAGAACAGGAGCACAGGCAGAGTCCGTGACAAACATCTGGTTAGCTGGGTCCCCCCCCCCTCTTTCAGACCAGACTCTCGATTCCTCAGATAATAGCAGCCGCAAGTTCTTCAAACCAAGCTGCTTACCTATTGCAGATTCAGTCTTCCCAGCCTGGTGCAGGTCTACCATTTTGTTTCTGGTGTCCTTTGACAGCTCTTTGGTCTTGGCCATAGTGGAGTTTGGAGTGTGACTGTTTGAGGTTGTGGACAGGTGTCTTTTATACTGATAACAAGTTCAAACGGGTGCCATTAATACAGAGTGGAGGACAGAGGAGCCTCTTAAAGAAGAACTTACAGGTCTGTGAGAGCCAGAAATCTTGCTTGTTTGTAGGTGACCAAATACTTATTTTCCACCATAATTTGCAAATAAATTCATAAAAAATGCTACAATGTGATTTTCTGGATTTTCTTCCCCTCATTTTGTCTGTCATAGTTGAAGTGTACCTATGATGAAAATTACAGGCCTTTCTCATCTTTTTAAGTGGGAGAACTTGGTGGCTGACTAAATACTTTTTTGCCCCACTGTATAGTTACAGCAGGCCAAGGTAGGAGAGTCAGACACACACACATGCAACATCACTCACATGTACTTCCTGTATTGGAGTTGGTCATGTGGGTCGGGGCGGATGGGGCACCAGCATCCTCCTCCTGAATGCTCCTCACCATGGCTGTTAAAGCTGGGGTCGTTGGAATATGTTGCCCCATCTGGATTTGAGGTTTTACCAATACCTTGGCCAGCAGCTCGAGAAAGAGCCGTCTCCTCTGGAGCTTCCCTCTGATCCAGTCTCAAAGCTCAAAGCCGAGATGTCCAAGATGTTGAAGAATATCACAACATGCCAGCGTAGGGTTCTTCTTTTACAACTGTAGCCAGTCACCAGCTTGTCTAAATTGTCCATAATTCCTTTTGTGGCGTTGTAATCCATTATGATTTCTGTTATTTGATGTTCCTGGCCACAGATTCTCCCATCCCTATACAGTGTACTCATGAGTACCACATTTTTGCCTTTCTCTGGCACGTAAGACACTAGGGACGTGTCGGCAGTAAACAAACTTAGAGGGATTGATAGGCCTGTTTCGTGTATTCAACAGCTGAGATAGGAGCTTTGGCTTGATTTTTCGTACTGTTCCTACCATCGTCAGCTTCCTCTTGAGGAGCTCCTGTCCCAGGGTGTGCAAAGTAAAAAAGTTATTCCATGTGATAATGTATCCACGGAGTCCCTGTGTCAGGTCCAGGACAACCCACATCCCTTGGTTCATCTCAGGGGCTACTCCACCTGGCTTCCCCATAGACACTTGCAAGTTCCACGCATATGATGAAGCAGCATCACAGGCAGCCCAGATCTTGATTCCATATTTTGTGGGTTTAGACCGTAGGTACTGCCTGAAGGGGCAGAAGCCCCTAAATGCATAAGCTACTTATCAACAGTAACGTTGGGCCCAGGGTTGTACAACAGGGGAAGGAGGTCCACCCACTTGTCCCACACGGACCTGATTTCAGCTAGCTTGTCTCTCTAAACTGACCTGATAGCAGCTAGCTTGTCTCTCTACACTGACCTGATTATCTCCAAGAAGAGAATGAGATAAGATAGGGTCTTCAATACTTTACTGTTTGTTGTCCTGTTAACACTAACCCCAAGAAGAGAATGAGATAAGATAGGGTCTTCAACACTTTACTGTTTTTTGTCCTGTTAACACTAACCCCAAGAAGAGAATGAGATAAGATAGGGTCTTCAATACTTTACTGTTTTTTGTCCTGTTAACACTAACCCCAAGAAGAGAATGAGATAAGATAGGGTCTTCAATACTTTACTGTTTTTTGTCCTGTTAACACTAACCCCAAGAAGAGAATGAGGTAAGATAGGGTCTTCAATACTTTACTGTTTTTTGTCCTGTTAACACTAACCCCAAGAAGAGAATGAGATAAGATAGGGTCTTCAATACTTTACTGTTTTTTGTCCACTAATCTCTCTCTCTCCAGGTACTTTGATCCTTTGAGGAACGAGTATTTCTTCGACAGGAACCGGCCCAGTTTTGACGCCATCCTCTACTACTACCAGTCAGGAGGGAGACTGCGTCGGCCGGTTAATGTCACTCTAGACATCTTCTCTGAGGAGATCCGCTTCTATGAGCTGGGAGAGGAGGCCATGGAGATCTTCAGAGAGGATGAGGGCTTCATTAAGGAAGAAGAGCGTCCTCTCCCGGAGAATGAGTTTCAGAGACAGGTACATTCAATTGTTATTTATTGGTGGCACATTGTCTAGTTAATACAGTGTACAATACAAAGTTTTATATCTTTATGTTTGAAGCCTGAAATGTGGCAAAAGGTCGCAAAGTTCAAGGGGGCCGAATACTTTCGCAAGGCACTGTAAATATATTAATCTGTTACTAGCAAATGTCTCAGAGAATGTTTGCTATCTGCTGTCAATTTGATAAATGTGTGCATGTGCGTGTGTGTGTGTGAACTTGAACAGGTGTGGCTGCTGTTCGAGTATCCTGAGAGTTCCGGCGCGGCCCGTATCATCGCCATCATCAGTGTCATGGTGATCCTGATCTCTATCGTGTCCTTCTGCCTGGAGACACTCCCAGTGTTCCGGAACGACCATGAAGACAACAATGTGTTCCAGCCCTTCAACAACTCCACCTCTTCCTACACGTCTTCCTACTTCACTGATCCCTTCTTCATCCTGGAGACGCTCTGCATCATCTGGTTCTCCTTTGAGTTTCTCGTCCGCTTCTTCGCGTGTCCTAGTAAAGCCGGGTTCTTCGGTAACATTATGAATATCATCGATATTGTGGCGATTATTCCATATTTCATCACGTTGGGCACAGAGCTGGCAGAGAAACCTGAGGACGGGCAGGCTGGGCAGCAGGCCATGTCCCTCGCCATCCTCAGGGTCATCCGTCTAGTCAGGGTATTCAGGATCTTCAAGCTGTCCAGACACTCCAAGGGGCTCCAGATCCTGGGCCAGACCCTGAAGGCCAGCATGCGGGAGCTTGGCCTTCTCATCTTCTTCCTCTTCATTGGAGTCATCCTCTTCTCCAGTGCTGTTTACTTCGCAGAGGCCGACGAGGCGGACTCCCAGTTCAGTAGCATTCCAGAAGCCTTCTGGTGGGCCGTGGTTTCCATGACCACCGTGGGCTACGGCGACATGGTGCCCACCACCATCGGCGGGAAAATCGTTGGATCGCTCTGCGCCATCGCCGGCGTGCTGACCATTGCGTTACCAGTTCCTGTCATCGTGTCCAACTTCAACTACTTCTACCACCGGGAGACAGAGGGCGAGGAGCAGGCGCAGTACCTGAACACACCCAGTGTGCCCAAGGCCGACTCAGCCGAGGACCTGAAGAAGAGCTGCCGCAGCGGGAGTGGTTCCACCCTCAGTAAGTCAGACTACATGGAGATACAGGAAGCTGCACTGAACCACAGCACAGAAGACTTCAGAGCAGAGAGACTCAAGACAGGCAACTGCACCCTGTTGGCTAATGCTAACACCTTGACTACTGCTAACACGCCAGGTAATGCTAACACCTTGACTAATGCTAACACTCCAGGTAATGCTAACACCTTGGCTAATGCTAACATGCCAGGTAATGCTAACACATTGGCTAATGCACTATCTAACACTAACACGCTGGCTAACACAAACTATGTCAACATCACCAAGATAAGAACGGACGTATAGCTGGATTCAGACGGTATAACACCAACTTCCTGGCCTGTCGGGGTTGACAGGGAACTGGAAGGAAATAGTAGAGGAGGGTGGAGGACTGAGTAAAGACCCTTCCTCTCTCTGATGTTGTAAAAGGCTTGGAGCCCCTACTGGAGCTGTCCAGACTAGATCACTGAAACTCTGATAGAGGCCCTGCAAGGTGGACCTTAGCCCCTATCTTACCCCCCCAAACTGACCAGTTCCTAACTCAAGCCCCCCTCACCCATCCACCTCTGTTAAGAGGTGAATCTTCCCTGTGTTCAGTGTCTGCATGGCATTAGTCTGGTCAGTGTGACTGTTAAACTGTTCAGTCGTCATCTGTATACACTGCTCCCTACAGTAGCCCAATAGTAGGCGAACTGCCGGCTGATACTAGACCTAAAAACTCTCAGACACCATAGAGGGACCACTCTGCTCATATTGCCAAAATCCCGTCAGCAGAGATCTAGGATCAGTTTTCCCTGAACAAGTCCTAGCCGTAACCAATAGGAGATATACTGCAAAACTGACCTTAGATCAGCGTCTCATCATCTTCTAATTACTTAGCTCTAACTGCCAGCCGATAGGAGCTTATTGACCCCACCTCTCCCCCATACGGCCTGATACTCTCTCCCACCTCATACCCCCTGATACTCTCTCCCACCCCATACCCCCTGAAACTCTCTCCCACCCCATACCCCCTGAAACTATCTCCCACCCCATACCCCCTGATACTCTGCCACCCCATACCCCCTGAAACTCTCTCCCGCCCCATATGGCCTGAAACTCTCTCCCACCCCATACCCCCTGAAACTCTCTCCCACCCCATACCCCTGATACTCTCTCTCTCCCACCCCATACCTCCTGAACTCTCTCCCACCCCATACCTCCTGATACTCTCTCCCACCCCATACCCCGTGAAACTCTCTCCCACCCCATACCCCTGAAATTCTCTCCCACCCCATACCTCCTGAAACTCTCTCCCACCCCATACCTCCTGATACTCTCTCCCACCCCATACCTCCTGAAACTCTCTCCCACCCCATACCTCCTGAAACTCTCTCCCACCCCATACCCCCTGAACCTCTCTCCCACCCCATACCACCTGAAACTCTTTCCCACCCAATACCCCCTGAACCTCTCTCCCACGCCATACCCCCTGAAACTCTCTCCCACCCCATACTCCCTGAAACTCTCTCCCACCCCATACTCCCTGAAACTCTCTCCCACCCCATACCCCCTGAACCTCTCTCCCACCCCATACCCCCTGAAACTCTCTCCCACCCCATACCCCCTGAACCTCTCTCCCACCCCATACCCCCTGAAACTCTCTCCCACCCCATACCCCCTGAAACTCTCTCCCACCCCATACCCCCTGAAACTCTCTCCCACCCCATACCCCCTGAACCTCTCTCCCACCCCATACCCCCTGAAACTCTCTCCCACCCCATACCCCCTGAAACTCTCTCCCACCCCATACCTCCTGAAACTCTCTCCCACCCCATACCTCCTGAACCTCTCTCCCACCCCATACCCCCTGAACCTCTCTCCCACCCCATACCCCCTGAAACTCTCTCCCACCCCATATCCCCTGAACCTCTCTCCCACCCCATACCACCTGAAACTCTCTCCCACCCCATACCCCCTGAAACTCTCTCCCACCCCATACCCCCTGAACCTCTCTCCCACCCCATACCCCCTGAAACTCTCTCCCACCTCATACCCCCTGATACTCTCTCCCACCCCATACCTCCTGAAACTCTCTCCCACCCCATACCCCCTGAAACTCTCTCCCACCCCATACCACCTGAAACTCTCTCCCACCCCATACCTCCTGAACCTCTCTCCCACCCCATACCCCCTGAACCTCTCTCCCACCCCATACCCCCTGAAACTCTCTCCCACCCCATACCCCCTGAACCTCTCTCCCACCCCATACCCCCTGAAACTCTCTCCCACCCCATACCCCCTGAACCTCTCTCCCACCCCATACCCCCTGAAACTCTCTCCCACCCCATACCCCCTGAAACTCTCTCCCACCCCATACCTCCTGAAACTCTCTCCCACCCCATACCTCCTGAACCTCTCTCCCACCTCATACCCCCTGAACCTCTCTCCCACCCCATACCCCCTGAAACTCTCTCCCACCCCATATCCCCTGAACCTCTCTCCCACCCCATACCCCCTGAAACTCTCTCCCACCCCATACCCCCTGAAACTCTCTCCCACCCCATACCACCTGAAACTCTCTCCCACCCCATACCTCCTGAACCTCTCTCCCACCCCATACCCCCTGAACCTCTCTCCCACCCCATACCCCCTGAAACTCTCTCCCACCCCATATCCCCTGAACCTCTCTCCCACCCCATACCACCTGAAACTCTCTCCCACCCCATACCCCCTGAAACTCTCTCCCACCCCATACCCCCTGAACCTCTCTCCCACCCCATACCCCCTGAAACTCTCTCCCACCTCATACCCCCTGATACTCTCTCCCACCCCATACCTCCTGAAACTCTCTCCCACCCCATACCCCTGAACCTCTCTCCCACCCCATACCCCCTGAAACTCTCTCCCACCCCATACCCCCTGAAACTCTCTCCCACCCCATACCACCTGAAACTCTCTCCCACCCCATACCCCCTGAACCTCTCTCCCACCCCATACCCCCTGAAACTCTCTCCCACCCCATACCCCCTGAACCTCTCTCTCACCCCATACCCCCTGAACCTCTCTCCCACCCCATACCCCCTGAACCTCTCTCCCACCCCATACCCCCCGAACCTCTCTCCCACCCCATACCCCCTGAAACTCTCTCCCACCCCATACCCCCTGAACCTCTCTCCCACCCCATACCCCCTGAAACTCTCTCCCACCCCATACCCCCTGAACATCTCTCCCACCCCATACCCCCTGAATCTCTCTCTCACCCCATACCCCCTGAACCTCTCTCCCACCCCATACCCCCTGAACCTCTCTCCCACCCCATACCCCCTGAACCTCTCTCCCACCCCATAACCCCTGAACCTCTCTCCCACACCTTACCCCCTGAAACTCTGTCCCTCCCCATACCCCCTGAACCTCTCTCCCACCCCATACCCCTGAAACTCTCTCCCACCCCATACCCCCTGAACCTCTCTCCCACCCCATACCCCCTGAAACTCTCTCTCACCCCATACCCCCTGAACCTCTCTCTCACCCCATACCCCCTGAAACTCTCTCCCACCCCATACCCCCTGAACCTCTCTCCCACCCCATACCCCCTGAACCTCTCTCCCACCCAATACCCCCTGAACCTCTCTCCCACCCCATACCCCCTGAACCTCTCTCCCACCCCATACCACTGAACCTCTCTCCCACCCCATACCCCCTGAAACTCTCTCCCACCCCATACCCCCTGAAACTCTCTCTCTCCCACCCCATACCCCCTGAAACTCTCTCCCACCCCATACCCCCTGAAACTCTCTCCCACCCCATACCCTCTGCAACTCAGCTACAACTCTACTATGTGAAAGTTATTTCACCTCAAAAGAATGTAAGAGGGATTTCATCAATGTGTTCATTTGTCCCCTGTCATCTCCCTTTCTCTGGTTGGGGGGGTTTCTGTCTCACAACGGAATCCATTTGATTTATTTCCATTTGATTTATTTGTTTGTGTACATTCTATTGGTACTTATTTCAGTATGTATTTATTTATCCCTGCTGTGCAGGTCTGAATGTGTGATTTTGGCTCAGGTTGGGTCCAGAACTCATCCGTTCTGGGAGGGAGAGACACCCAAGCTGAAGAACAAAATATTCAAATGTCTGTCTACGGGGTTACTACTACTGGGGTTACTACTACTGGGATTACTACTACTGGGGTTACTACTACTGGGGTTACTACTACTGGGGTTACTACTACTGGGGTTACTACTACTGGGGTTACTACTACTGGGATTACTACTACTAATGGGGTTACTACTACTGGGATTACTACTACCGGGGTTACTACTACTGGGATTACTACTACTGGGGTTACTACTACTGGGGTTACTACTACTGGGATTACTACTACTAATGGGGTTACTACTACTGGGATTACTACTATTGGGGTTACTACTACTGGGATTACTACTACTGGGGTTACTACTACTGGGGTTACTACTACTGGGATTACTACTACTGGGATTACTACTACTGGGATTACTACTACTGGGGTTACTACTACTGGGATTACTACTACTGGGGTTACTACTACTGGGGTTACTACTACTGGGATTACTACTACTGGGATTACTACTACTGGGATTACTACTACTGGGGTTACTACTACTGGGGTTACTACTACTGGGGTTACTACTACTGGGATTACTACTACTGGGGTTACTACTACTGGGGTTACTACTGGGATTACTACTACTACTGGGGTTACTACTACTGGGGTTACTACTACTGGGATTACTACTACTGGGGTTACTACTACTGGGGTTACTACTACTGGGGTTACTACTACTACTGGGGTTACTACTACTGGGGTTACTACTACTGGGATTACTACTACTACTGGGATTACTACTACTGGGGTTACTACTACTACTGGGATTACTACTACTGGGGTTACTACTACTGGGATTACTATTACTACTGGGATTACTACTACTACTGGGATTACTACTAATGGGGTTACTACTACTGGGGTTACTACTACTGGGGCTACTACTCCTGGGGTTACTACTACTGGGATTACTACTACTGGGATTACTACTACTTGGGTTACTACTACTACTGGGATTACTACTACTACTGGGATTACTACGACTACTGGGGTTACTACTACTGGGGATACTACTACTGGGAGTACTACTACTACTGGGATTACTACTACTACTGGGATTACTACTACTACTGGGATTACTACTACTAGGATTACTACTAATGGGGTTACTACTACTGGGGTTACTACTACTGGGGCTACTACTCCTGGGGTTACTACTACTGGGATTACTACTACTGGGATTACTACTACTTGGGTTACTACTACTACTGGGATTACTACTACTGGGATTACTACTACTGGGATTACTACTACTGGGGTTACTACTACTGGGATTACTACTACTGGGATTACTACTACTGGGATTACTACTACTGGGGTTACTACTACTACTGGGATTACTACTACTACTACTACTGGGATTACTACTACTACTGGGGTTACTACTACTGGGGTTACTACTACTGGGATTACTACTACTGGGATTACTACTACTGGGGTTACTACTACTGGGTTACTACTACTGGGATTACTACTACTGGGGTTACTACTACTACTGGGATTACTACTACTGGGATTACTACTACTGGGGTTACTACTGCTGGCATTACTACTACTGGGATTACTACTACTGGGATTACTACTACTGGGGTTACTACTACTGGGGTTACTACTACTGGGGTTAATACTGCTGGCATTACTACTACTGGGATTACTACTACTGGGATTACTACTACTGGGATTACTACTACTGGGGTTAATACTGCTGGCATTACTACTACTGGGATTACTACTACTGGGGTTACTACTACTGGGATTACTACTACTGGGGTTACTACTATTGGGGTTACTACTACTGGGATTACTACTACTGGGATTACTACTACTGGGATTACTATTTCTGGGGTTACTACTGCTGGGATTACTACTCCTGGGATTACTACTACTGGGATTACTACTACTACTGGGATTACTACTACTGGGATTACTACTACTGGGGTTACTACTACTGGGATTACTACTACTGGGGTTACTACTACTGGGATTACTACTACTGGGATTACTACTACTGGGGTTACTACTACTACTGGGATTACTACTACTGGGATTACTACTACTACTGGGATTACTACTACTACTGGGATTACTACTACTGGGGTTACTACTACTACTGGGGTTACTACTACTACTGTGGTTACTACTACTACTGGGGTTACTACCACTGGGATTACTACTACTGGGGTTACTACTACCACTGGGATTACTACTACCACTGGGATTACTACTACTAGGGTTACTACTACTACTGGGATTACTACTACTGGGGTTACTACTACTACTAGGCCTACTACTACTGGGATTACTACTACTGGGGTTACTACTACTACTGGGGTTACTACTACTGGGATTACTACTCCTGGGGTTACTTCTACTGCCTATGTTTCTCACGCAAACGTACACCCCATCTACTCCCTGAAGTGTTTTTCCTTCTCTCTCCTCTCCCTATCTCTCCTCTCTCTCCCTACCCTCTCTCTCTTTTACCTATCCCACTCTAACAGAGTACTGTTCTGTTCCACCCCACTGCCCAGTGATAGTGGTATCTGTCCCACTGGCAAGCGGTAGTGATATCTGCCCCACTGCCCAGTGATAGTGGTATCTGTCCCACTGCCAAGCGGTAGTGATATCTGCCCCACTACCAAGCGATTGTGATATCTGTCCACACTGCCCAGTGATAGTGATATCTGCCCCACTGCCAAGTGATAGTGATATCTGTCCCACTGTCCAGTGATAGTGATAGCTGCCCCAATGCCCAGTGATAGTGATAGCTGCCCCACTGCCCAGTGATAGTGCTATCTGCCCCACTGCAAAGTGTTAGTGATAGCTGCCCCACTGCCAGGTGCTGGTTATATCTGCCCCACTGCCAAGTGACTGTGATATCTGTCCCACTGCCAGGTGCTGGTTATATCTGCCCCACTGCCAAGTGATTGTGATATCTGTCCCACTGCCAGGTGCTGGTTATATCTGCCCCACTGACAAGTGGTAGTGATATCTGTCCCACTGCCAGGTGCTGGTTATATATGTCCCACTGCCAGGTGATGGTTATATATGCCCCACTGTCAAGTGATAGTGATAGCTGCCCCACTGCCCAGGGATAGTGATAGCTGCCCCACTGCCAAGAGATAGTGATATCTGCCCCACTGCCCAGGGATAGTGATAGCTATCGGCAGGGTAGCCTAGTGGTTAGAGTGTTGGACTAGTAACCGGAAGGTTGCAAGTTCAAACCCCCGAGCTGACAAGGTACAAATCTGTCGTTCTGCCCCTGAACAGGCAGTTAACCCACTGTTCCTAGGCCGTCATTGATAATAAGAAGTTGTTCTTAACTGACCTGCCTGGTTAAATAAAGGTAAAAAAAATAAATAAATAAAAAAATAGCTGCCCCACTGCCACGTCATAGTGGTATCTGTCCCATTGCCAAGAGATAGTGATAGCTGCCCCACTGCCCAGTGATAGCTGCCCCATTGCCAGGCGATAGTGATATCTGCCCCACTGCCAGGTGCTAGTGATATCTGTCCCACTGCCCAGTGATAGTGATAGCTGCCCCACTGCCCAGTGATAGTGATAGCTGCCCCACTGCCAAGAGATAGTGATATCTGCCCCACTGCCAGGTGATAGTGGTATCTGTCCCACTGCCAAGAGATAGTGATAGCTGCCCCACTGCCAAGAGATAGTGATATCTGCAACGACTGCCAGGTGATAGTGGTATCTGTCCCACTGCCAAGAGATAGTGATAGCTGCCCCACTGCCCAGTGATAGTGATATCTGTCCCACTGCCAAGTGATAGTGGTATCTGCCCCACTGCCAGGTGATAGTGGTATCTGTCCCACTGCCAGGTGATAGTGGTAGCTGTCCCACTGCCCAGTGATAGTGATAGCTGCCCCACTGCCCAGTGATAGTGATGGCTGTCCCACTGCCTAATGATAGTGATGGCTGCCCCACTGCCCAGTGATAATGGTGGCTGTCCCACTGCCTAATGATAGTGATGGCTGTCCCACTTCCAGTGATAGTGATGGCTGTCCCACTGCCTAATGATAGTGATGGCTGCCCCAGAGAGGCTGTGTCTCAATCATCTCTGCTTGGTGTTTTTTGTTGTCAACTCTGGTCTATGGTGAGGAATAAAAACTGCTGATAGGCTAACAGACACTGACACCTGATAGGCTCATGGAAAATGATATAACAGCACACATGTGTTGGTTTCTTTGCTGGTCAATTGTTATCTGTTGGGCTATCAACTAGTGTTGGGCTATCAACTAGTGTTGGGCTATCAACTACTGTTGGGCTATCAACTAGTGTTGGGCTATCAACTAGTGTTTGGCTATCAACTACTGTTGGGCTATCAACTACTGTTGGGCTATCAACTACTGTTGGGCTATCAACTAGTGTTGGGCTATCAACTACTGTTGGGCTATCAACTACTGTTGGGCTATCAACTAGTGTTGGGCTATCAACTAGTGTTGGGCTATCAACTAGTGTTGGGCTATCAACTACTGTTGGGCTATCAACTAGTGTTGGGCTATCAACTAGTGTTGGGCTATCAACTAGTGTTGGGCTATCAACTAGTGTTTGGCTATCAACTAGTGTTGGGCTATCAACTAGTGTTGGGCTATCAACTACTGTTGGGCTATCAACTAGTGTTGGGCTATCAACTAGTGTTGGGCTATCAACTACTGTTGGGCTATCAACTAGTGTTGGGCTATCAACTAGTGTTGGGCTATCAACTAGTGTTGGGCTATCAACTACTGTTGGGCTATCAACTAGTGTTGGGCTATCAACTAGTGTTGGGCTATCAACTACTGTTGGGCTATCAACTACTGTTGGGCTATCAACTAGTGTTGGGCTATCAACTAGTGTTGGGCTATCAACTACTGTTTGGCTATCAGCTACTGTTGGGCTATCAACTACTGTTGGGCTATCAACTACTGTTGGGCTATCAACTACTGTTGGGCTATCAGCTACTGTTGGGCTATCAACTACTGTTGGGCTATCAACTACTGTTGGGCTATCAACTAGTGTCCGGCTTGTGTTTTTATTCTTATGCAGCTAACCTCTAGCAGCTAACCTCTAGCAATTAGTTTGTCAGATGCTAACGCTACACAAAGTCAGCTCTGTTTACTGTAAGCCTATTGGCTAATTGCTAGCTAACACCATCAGCTCTATGTGACATCAACATTAGCATTCTAACCAGCACAGTTAATCACTGGATGCACTTGTTTAAGTTCAACAAATAAGCAAAGATTTCAACAAGCTTGTTTGGTGACATTAGCTACCTACATGTTTGATTTTAGTGTTGCTATGCACTCTTCCATCCATGAAGTTTATCTTACCATCAAACAATCTGTGATCGCAACAATTATTTATTATTTGGTAAGAAAGCGAGATAGCTGCCATATTTGCCATGCCCAAAGTTAATGACAAAAAGCAACAAGATCTCTGAAGTATGTCTGCTTACCCAGTGGCGAGCTTTTATTGCCAACGTAGTGCACTATATAGGGAATGGGATGCCATTTGGTTAGCATCCATATGTCTGATGTCATCACGCTGTGTGAAGCCACTTCCGAGGTTCAAGGTCAAGACAGAGTCACAGCTGCATTGTAACCGAGATTCATTTATAAGTCAAGTGTAGTTGTTTTGTATCCACACTGAATGTTTTGGATCCTGTCCTTGGTGTATTTTGTCTGTTTAACTGATATAAACTGTAATACTGGACAATATGATATAAACTGTAATACTGGACAATATAATATAAACTGTAATACTGGACAATATGATATAAACTGTAGTACTGGACAATATGATATAAACTGTAGTACTGGACAATATGATATAAACTGTAATACTGGACAATATAATATAAACTGTAGTACTGGACAATATGATATAAACTGTAGTACTGGACAATATAATATAAACTGTAATACTGGACAATGTGATATAAACTGTAATACTGGACAATATGATATAAACTGTAGTACTGGACAATATAATATACACTGTAATACTGGACAATATAATATATAAATTGTAATACTGGACAATATGATATAACTCTGGACAATATGATATAAACTGTAATACTGGACAATATGATATAAACTGTAGTACTGGACAATATGGCGGACTGCAATAGCATCGAATAGTCCCCGTGATAAGCAACTGTTCAGGGAAGTCAGAAGCCAATACACGCAGTCAGTCAGGAAAGCAAAGGCAAGCTTTTTCAAGCAGAAATTTGCATCCTGTACCTCTAACTCCAAAAAGTTCTGGGACACTGTAAAGTCCGTGGAGAACAAGAGCACCTCCTCCCAGCTGCCCATTGCACTGAGGCTAGGTAACACGGTCACCACCGATAAATCCATGATAATCGAAAACTTCAACAAGCATTTCTCAACGGCTGGCCATGCCTTCCTCCTGGCTACTCCAACCTCGGCCAACAGCTCCGTCCCCCCGCAGCTACTCGCCCAAGCCTCCCCAGCTTCTCCTTTACCCAAATCCAGATAGCAGATGTTCTGAAAGTGCTGCAAAACCTGGACCTGTACAAATCAGCTGGGCTTGACAATCTGGACCCTCTATTTCTGAAACTATCCGCCGCCATTGTCGCAAACCCTATTAACCGGCCTGTTCAACCTCTCTTTCATATCGTCTGAGATCCCCAAGGACTGGAAAGCTGCCGCGGTCATCCCCCTCTTCAAAGGGGGAGACACCCTGGACCCAAACTGTTACAGACCTATATCCATCCTGCCCTGCGTATCTAAGGTCTTCGAAAGCCAAGCCAAGAAACAGATCACTGACCATCTCGAATCCCACCGTACCTTCTCCGCTGTGCAATCTGGTTTCCGAGCCGGTCACGGGTGCACCTCAGCCACGCTCAAGGTACTAAACGATATCATAACCGCCATCGATAAAAGACAGTACTGTGCAGCCGTCTTCATCGACCTGGCCAAAGCTTTCGACTCTGTCAATCACCATATTCTTATCGGCAGACTCAGTAGCCTCGGTTTTTCTAATGACTGCCTTGCCTGGTTCACCAACTACTTTGCAGACAGAGTTCAGTGTGTCAAATCGGAGGGCATGTTGTCCGGTCCTCTGGCAGTCTCTATGGGGGTGCCACAGGGTTCAATTCTCGGGCCGACTCTTTTCTCTGTATATATCAATGATGTTGCTCTTGCTGCGGGCGATTCCCTGATCCACCTCTACGCAGACGACACCATTCTGTATGCTTCCGGCCCGTCCTTGGACACTGTGCTATCTAACCTCCAAACGAGCTTCAATGCCATACAACACTCCTTCCGTGGCCTCCAACTGCTCTTAAACACTAGTAAAATCAAATGCATGCTTTTCAACCGTTCGCTTCCTGCACCCGCACCCCCAACTAGCATCACCACCCTGGATGGTTCCGACCTAGAATATGTGGACATCTATAAGTACCTAGGTGTCTGGCTAGACTGCAAACTCTCCTTCCAGACTCATATCAAACATCTCCAATCCAAAATCAAATCTAGAATCGGCTTTCTATTTCACAACAAAGCCTTCTTCACTCACGCCGCCAAACTTTCCCTAGTAAAACTGACTATCCTTCCGATCCTCGACTTCGGCGATGTCATCTACAAAATAGCTTCCAACACTCTACTCAGCAAACTGGATGCAGTTTATCACAGTGCCATCCGTTTTGTTACTAAAGCACCTTATACCACCCACCACTGCGACCTGTATGCTCTAGTCGGCTGGCCCTCGTTACATATTCCTCGCCAGACCCACTGGCTCCAGGTCATCTACAAGTCCATGCTAGGTAAAGCTCCGCCTTATCTCAGTTCACTGGTCACGATGGCAACACCCACCCGTAGCACGCGCTCCAGCAGGTGTATCTCACTGATCATCCCTAAAGCCAACACCTAATTTGGCCGCCTTTCCTTCCAGTTCTCTGCTGCCTGTGACTGGAACGAATTGCAAAAATCGTTGAAGTTGGACACTTTTATCTCCCTCACCAACTTTAAACATCTGCTATCTGAGCAGCTAACCGATCGCTGCAGCTGTACATAGTCCATCGGTAAATAGCCCACCCAATTTACCTAACTCATCCCATACTGTTTTTATTTATTTATTTTTCTGCTCTTTTGCACACCAGTTTCTCTACCTGCACATGACCATCTGATCATTAATCACTCCAGTGTTAATCTGCTAAATTGTAATTATTTGCCTACCTCCTCATGCCTTTTGCACACAATGTATATAGACTTTTTTTTCTACTGTGTTATTGACTTGTTTATTGTTTACTCCATGTGTAACTCTGTGTTGTCTGTTCACACTGCTATGCTTTATCTTGGCCAGGTCGCAGTTGTAAATGAGAACTTGTTCTCAGCTAGCCTACCTGGTTAAATAAAGGTTAAATAAAAAATGTAAAAAATAATATTCTCCTTCATTAATTTAACATTTCCAAAAACTTTAAAGTGTTTCCTTTCAAATTGTATCAATAATATGACTATCCTTGTCTCAGGTCCTGAGCTACAGGCAGTTAGATCTTGGTATGTCATTTTAGGCGAAAATTGAAAAAAATGGTACGATCCTTCAGTTAAAGTATTGATGGGCTGTCATTTGTCTTTGCTTATTTGAGCTGTTCATGCCATAATATCGACTTACCAAATAGGTATATCTTCTGTATACCACCCCTACCTTGTCACAACACAACTGATTGGCTCAAACGCATTAAGAAGGAAAGAAATTCCACAAATTAACCTTTAACCAGGCACACATGTTGAATGAAATGCATTCCAGGTGACTACCTCATGAAAGCTGGTTGAGAGAATGCCGTGTGTGTTTACATTGTCACGAATCCCGCCGAAGATGGTGCCTCTTCCTGTTTGGGCAGTGCTCGGTGGTCGTCGTAGCCGGCCTACTAGCTGCCATCCATTCCCTTTTTTGTTTTTGTTAGTTTGGTCTGATTGGTTACACCTGTTTTGAGTTTAGTTTTGTTTGTGGGCTATTTAAGGGCACTAGGCCCGTCGGCTATTGTGCGGGCTTGTTTTCTGTTCATGGTGTTGGATTATTTGTGGATTCTATTTTTCCGGACAGTTCAGTCCTGTTTGTTTGGACTGGTTATTTCATGCGCCCTTGTGTTTGGCATGTCCGTTTTCACTGTCTTTGGAATAAAGATCCACGTTCGGAACTAAACCTGCTCTCTGCGCCTGACTCCTCCACCCACTACACCCAGAAGCCTTTAACAGTGCAATGCGGGATTCAAGGCAAAGGATGGTTAATTTGAAAGAATCTCAATTCTAAAATATATTTTGATTTGTTCACTACATGATTCCATATGTGTTATGTCATAGTTGATGTCTTCACTATTATTCTACAATTTAGAAAATAGTCAAAATAAAGAAAAAACCTTGAGTGGGTGTTCTAAAACTTTGGACCGGTAGTGTGAATTATCCATCTCTGTTTATCTCTCTCCATTTCCTCTCTCTTTCTCTCTCCCCCCTCTCTAAGTGCTATAGTAATGTGATGCTATGATACGCATCCTCTCTATTGCTCTGTGTTGAGTATTAAAAGCATTATCTCCTCTCCCTGGTGGTCTGTCTCAGCTAGCTGCTGATAGCGTCTGAAATGCTTTGTGGAGTCTCTCTAGGTTCCAGGGTTCCAGACAGCGGATAGCTATTGATCCACTGATGGCTGTTTGATTGGCCTGCTGTTAGAGGGACTGACTGATGAACAGATACAACTGGTTTACTCTTCAGAGGAAAGGAGAGGAGAGGAGAAGAGAAGAGAAGAGAAGAGAAGAGAAGAGAAGAGAAGAGAGGAGAGGAGAGGAGAGGAGAGGAGAGGAGAGGAGAGGAGAGGAGAGATAGTATTAAGGGCCGAAAGCAACACTATACTATCTTACCATTTCTGTCTAGTTTTATCAGAGGGTTGTGTGTGTATATAGTGGGGGCATCAATGTATATAGAGGCTTGAGAGGGGTGGTGGGGGCAGAGCGCTTACTTCAATCCCATCGAACACCTTTGGGATGATTTGGAACGCTGACAGCGAGCCAGGTCTAATCACCCAACATCAGTGCCCGACCTCACTAATGCTCTTGTGGCTAAATGGAAGCAAGTCCCCGCAGCAATGTTCCAACATCTAGTGGAAAGCCTTCCCAGATGAGTGGAGGCTGTTATAGCAGCAATGTTCCAACATCTAGTGGAAAGCCTTCCCAAAAGAGTGAAGGCAGTTACAGCAGCAAAGGAGGGACAACTCCATATTAATGCTCATGATTTTGGAATGAGATGTTCGATTAGCAAGTGTCCACAATTTTTGGTATTGTAGTGTATGGTGACAACAATGTAGGCTCTGTGTAGCGATTAGCGGTTAGTGGTTATAGTTTAAGGGTATAAGGGTTTGACTTGATTCTTTTTTTTAAACTGGTCATTGACTGCTGTTGTGTTGTGCAATGAATTCAACAACTAAACAGAAAAGGTGAGAACATGAGAGCATGTAGATGTGAGAACGAATTATACAACGAGCAAAGTGATCATGCTGTTTTTATGTGACTGCTATGATAGTGATCATGCTGTTTGTATGTGGCTGCTATGATAGTGATCATGTTTTTTGTATATGGCTGCTATGATAGTGATCATGCTGTTTGTATGTGGCTGCTATGACAATGATCATGCTGTTTGTATGTGGCTGCTATGATAGTGATCCTGCTGTTTGTATGTGGCTACTATTATAGTGATCATGCTGTTTGTATGTGGCTGCTATGACAGTGACCATGCTGTTTGTATGTGGCTGCTATGATAGTGATCATGCAGTTTGTATGTGGCTGCTATGACAGTGATCATCATGTTTGTATGTGGCTGCTATGATAGTGATCATGCTGTTTGTATGTGGCTGCTATGACAGTGATCATGCTGTTTGTATGTGGCTGCTATGACAGTGATCATGCTGTTTGTATATGGCTGCTATGATAGTGATCATGCTGTTTGTATGTGGCTGCTATGATAGTGATCATGCTGTTTGTATATGACTGCTGTGAAAGTGAAACATTTTCTTAAACTGAAGCAAATGGAACAAAACTGGGATAAACATACCTCAATTTGTCCAATAAAAACTCTGGTTTGCAACTGTTGGACTAATGATTACACCTTAGATCAGCTAGGTGCAGGCAAGAGTGTGCAAGGCGGTATTTAATGTGTCACTGTCTGTCACCTTGATTACTACATTTTTTCTCTCGACCTGTGTGCACCTATGTTGTAAACTGTTATTGGAGGGCAGGGGATCATCTCTGTCATCTCTCTATGCATCTCTGTTTGTGGAGTAAAGTTGTTCTAGAGTTTTTCCTCTGATTGCACATGTGACATGCTGGTAGAAATGAGGTAAAACAGATTTAAAATTGCCTGCATTAACGTCCCCGGCCACTAGGAGTGCTGCTTCTGGATGAGCACTTTCTTGTTTGCTAATGGCCTTATATAACTGGTTGAGTGGGTCTTAGTGCCAGCATCAGTTTGTGGTGGTAAATAGACGGCTAGAAATAATATAGATGGAAACTCCTTTGGCAGATAGTATGATCTATAGCTTATCATAAGGTACTCTACCTCAGGCGAACAATACCTCAAAACTTCTTTAATATTAGACATCGCGCACCAGCTGTTATTGACAAATAGACACACATCCCCACCCCTCGTCTTACCAGACGTAGCTTCTCTGTTTTGCCGGTGCATGGAAAAACCCGACCAGTTCTATATTATCTGTGTCGTCGTTCAGCCACAAATGAAACATAAGATATTACAGTTTTTAATGTCCCGTTGGTAGGATAACCTTAATCGTAGGTTATCAATTTTATTTTCCAACGATTGCACATTATCAAGAAGAACGGATGGCAGTGGGAGTTTACTCGCTCACCTACGGATTCTCAGAAGGCAGCCCTACCCGTGCCCCCTTTCCCTCTGTCTTTTCTTCACGCAATAAACAAGGATTTGGGCCTGTTCCCGGGAAAGCAGTATATCCTTCTTGTCTGTGAAAGGACCAACGCTGGAGTCGAGAAGCAGGTACGGGGAGTCAAACAAGTAATGAAGAACATTAATGCAGAAGCGTGGAAAAGAGCTGGGGGACAGTCAGATAAGGAAAAAGAAGGAAGGAAATAACAGGTGATTGAGTCCAGGTGAGTCCAAAAGATCGCTGATGAGCGTGACGAGGGAAGAAGGTGGTGAAGGTGGCAGGAGTATGTAATGCATGGGAGCCCGGCGCTCAGGAAGAGCGGGAGCAGGCGTGAAAGTCAGACTCGTTAAAGGAAAAAGCAGTTGAAGTGAGTAATCACTGTTCTGACATCCAGAAGTTATTTTTGGTCATAAGCGATGATGGCAGAAACATTATGCAAAAAGAGAATAGCACACTTGTAGAGGAGCATGTAAAATGTCAGCCATCCTCTTCGGCGTCGTCATATTAATGGTAGCAAAGCATCTAATGTCAAGTTGGTGGTGTTAACACATCTAGTGTCATATTGGTGTTAACACATCTAGTGTCAAATTGGTGTTAACACATCTAGTGTAATATTGTTGGTGGTAACACATCTAGTGTCATATTGGTGGTGGTAACACATCTAGTGTCATATTGGTGGTGGTAACACATCTAGTGTCATATTGGCGTTAACACATCTAGTGTCATATTGGTGTTAACACATCTAGTGTCAAATTGGTGTTAACACATCTAGTGTCATATTGTTGGTGGTAACACATCTAGTGTCATATTGTTGGTGGTAACACATCTAGTGTCATATTGGTGGTGTTAACACATCTAGTGTCATATTGGTGGTAACACATCTAGTGTCATATTGGTGGTGGTAACACATCTAATGTCATTTTGGTGGTGGTAACACATCTAGTGTCATATTGGTGTTAACACATCTAGTGTCAAATTGGTGTTAACACATCTAGTGTCATATTGTTGGTGGTAACACATCTAGTGTCATATTGGTGGTGGTAACACATCTAGTGTCATATTGGTGGTAACACATCTAGTGTCATATTGGTGGTGGTAACACATCTAGTGTCATATTGTTGGTGGTAACACATCTAGTGTCATATTGGTGGTGTGAACACATCTAGTGTCATATTGGTGTTAACACATCTAGTGTCATTTTGGTGGTGGTAACACATCTAGTGTCATATTGGTGGTGGTAACACATCTAGTGTCATATTGGTGTTAACACATCGAGTGTTATATTGGTGGTGGTAACACATCTAGTGTCATATTGGTGGTAACACATCTAGTGTCATATTGGTTGTTGTAGGCCCCTCCTCTCCCTCTTCACCCCCCTCCTCCTCTTTATCCCTCCCTCACCCGTCCTTCCCCCTTGCCTTCTTCACAATTTAATTTAATTTACAAAATAGCCTCCAATACCCTACTCAACAAATTGGATGCAGTCTATCACAGTGCAATCCGTTTTGTCACCAAAGCCCCATATACTACCCACCATTGCGACCTGTACGCTCTCGTTGGCTGGCCCTCGCTTCATACTCGTCGCCAAACCCACTGGCTCCATGTCATCTACAAGACCCTGCTAGGTAAAGTCCCCCCTTATCTCAGCTCGCTGGTCACCATAGCATCTCCCACCTGTAGCACACGCTCCAGCAGGTATATCTCTCTAGTCACCCCCAAAACCAATTCTTTCTTTGGCCGCCTCTCTTTCCAGTTCTCTGCTGCCAATGACTGGAACGAACTACAAAAATCTCTGAAACTGGAAACACTTATCTCCCTCACTAGCTTTAAGCACCAACTGTCAGAGCAGCTCACAGATTACTGCACCTGTACATAGCCCACCTATAATTTAGCCCTATCAACTACCTCTTTCCCAACTGTATTTAATTTATTTATTTATTTTGCTCCTTTGCACCCCATTATTTTTATTTCTACTTTGCACATTCTTCCATTGCAAAACTACCATTCCAGTGTTTTACTTGCTATATTGTATTTACCTTGCCACCAAGGCCTTTTTTGCCTTTACCTCCCTTCTCACCTCATTTGCTCACATTGTATATAGACTTGTTTATACTTTATTATTGACTGTATGTTTGTTTTACTCCATGTGTAACTCTGTGTTGTTGTATCTGTCGAACTGCTTTTGCTTTATCTTGGCCAGGTCGCAATTGTAAATGAGAACTTGTTCTCAACTTGCCTACCTGGTTAAATAAAGGTAAAATAAAAAATAAATAAATAAACAAGCCCTTCGCCCTCCTGTGTGTTTTTTGCCTATTTTAAATGCACACTTGTTGTTTGTTTACATGGATTTTATAATGTCATATGTTTTACCCCCAACACCACTTTCCATCCATTTGTGTAGCAGACCCTCATTCCAAATTGAATCGAAAGCTTTTTTGAAATCAACAAACCATTAAAATACTTTGCCTTTGTTTTGGTTTGTTTATTTGTCAATTAGGGTGTGCTGGGTGAATATGTGGTCTGTCATAAGGTAATTTAGTAAAAAGACAATTTGACATTTGCTCAGTACATTGTTTTCACTGAGGAAATGTAGGAGTCTGCTGTTAATGATAATGCAGAGGACTTTCCCAAGGTCGCTGTTGACACATATCCCACGGTAGTTATTGGGGTCAAATTTGTCTTCCCTTTTGTGTATTGGGACCATTTGTCATTGTTTTTAGTTTTTTGTGGTTTTCTGTTACAATTTCTGTGATTTGATAGGGAGGCTGAGAGATCAAATTGTTTAAGTTTACTGCCAAGTTTACACCTTCACTATTGCAGTGGAACATTTTGTCCAGGAAGTTGTCTAGAAGGGATTGAATTTGTTGTTGTCTAATAGCTTTTTGGTAGATTTCTACACTGCTTTCCTTCCATCTATAGCATTTCTTAAAAATACTCAGTTCCTTTGGCTTTGATGCCTCATGATTTGAGTATTGCTCTGTTCAAGTAGACTGTGATTTTGCTGTGATCTGATTGGGGTGTCAGTGGGCTGACTGTGAACGCTCTGAGAGACTCTGGGTTGAGGTCAGTGATAAAGCAGTCTACAGTACTACTGCCAAGAGATGACCTATAGGTGTACCTACCATAGGAGTCTCCTCGAAGCCTATCATTGACTATATGCACTACCGTTCAAAAGTTTGGTGTCACTTAGAAATGTCCTTGTTTTTGAAAGAAAAGCACATTTTTGTCCATTAAATAACATCAAATTGATAACAAATACAGTGTAGACATTGTTAATGTTGTAAATGACTATAGTAGCTATAAACGGCAGATTTTTTATGGAATATCTACATAGGCGTACAGAGGCCAATTATCAGCAACCATCACTCCTGTGTTCCAATGGCACGTTGTGTTGGCTAATCCAGGTTAATAATTTTAAAAGGCAAATTGATCATTTCAAAACCCTTTTGAAATCATGTTAGCACAACTGAAAACTGTTGTACTGATTAAAGAAGCAATAAACTGGCCTTCTTTAGACTAGTTGAGTATCTGATGATGAAAATAATCATGGCCTCTATACCTTCAAGCTGCATACTGGACCCAACTAAACTACTGAAAGAGCTGCTGCCTGTGCTTGGCCCTCCTATGTTGGACATAATAAATGGCGCTCTATCCACCGGATGTGTACCAAACTCACTAAAAGTGGCAGTAATAAAGCCTCTCTTGAAAAAAACAAACCTTGTCCCAGAAAATATAAAAAACTATCGGACTATATCGAATCTTCCATTCCTCTCTAAAAATTTTGAAAAGGCTGTTGCGCAGCAACTCACTGCCTTCCTGAAGACAAACAATGTATACGAAATGATTCAGTCTGGTTTTAGACCCCATCATAGCACTGAGACTTCACTTGTGAAGGTGGTAAATTACGTTTTAATGGCATCAGACTGAGGCTCTGCATCTGTCCTCGTGCTCCTAGACCTTAGTGCTGCTTTTGATACCATCGATCACCACATTCTTTTGGAGAGATTGGAAACCCAAATTGGTCTACACGGACAAGTTCTGGCCTGGTTTAGATCATATCTGTCGGAAAGTGAATGGTTTGTCCTCTGACAAATCAACTGTAAATTTTGTGTGTTCCTCAAGGTTCCGTTTTAGGACCACTATTGTTTTCACTATATATTTTACCTCTTGGGCATGTCATTCGAAAACATAATGTTAACTTTCACTGCTATGCGGATGACACACAGCTGTACATTTCAATGAAACATGGTGAAGCCCCAAAATTGCCCTCGCTAGAAGCATGTGTCTCAGACATAAGGAAGTGGATGGCTGCGAACTTTCTACTTTTAAACTCAGACAAAACATAGATGCTTGTTCTAGGTCCCAAGTAACAAAGAGATCTTCTGTTGAATCTGACAATTAATCTCAATGGTTGTACAGTCTCTCAAATAAAACTGTGAAGGACCTCGGCGTTACTCTCGACCCTGATCTCTCTTTTGAAGAAAATATCAAGACTGTTACAAGGACAGCTTTTTTCCATCTACGTAACATTGCAAAAATCAGAAACTTTCTGTCCAAAAATGATGCAGAAAAATGTATCCATGCTTTTGTTACTTCTAGGTTAGACTACTGCAATGCTCTACTTTCCGGCTACCCGGATAAAGCACTAAATAAACTTCAGTTAGTGCTAAATACGGCTGCTAGAATCCTGACTAGAACCAAAAAATTGTATCATATTACTCCAGTGCTAGCCTCCCTACACTGGCTTCCTGTCAAGGCAAGGGCTGATTTCAAGGTTTTGCTGCTAACCTACAAGGCATTACATTGGCTTGCTCCTACCTATCTCTCTGATTTGGTCCTGCCGTACATACAGTGCCTTGCGAAAGTATTCAGCCCCCTTGAACTTTGCGACCTTTTGCCACATTTCAGGCTTCAAACATAAAGACATAAAACTGTATTTTTTTGTGAAGAATCAACAACAAGTGGGACACAATCATGAAGTGGAACGACATTTTTTTGGATATTTCAAACTTTTTTAACAAATCAGAATGGACAAGTCAAAGTCCAGACCTGAATCCAATCGAGAATCTGTGGAAAGAACTGAAAACTGCTGTTCACAAATGCTCTCCATCCAACCTCACTGAGCTCGAGCTGTTTTGCAAGGAGGAATGGGAAAAAATTTCAGTCTCTCGATGTGCAAAACTGATAGAGACATACCCCAAGCGACTTACAGCTGTAATCGCAGCAAAAGGTGGCGCTACAAAGTATTAACTTAAGGGGGCTGAATAATTTTGCACACCCAATTTTTCAGTTTTTGATTTGTTAAAAAAGTTTGAAATATCCAATAAATGTCGTTCCACTTCATGATTGTGTCCCAATTGTTGTTGATTCTTCACAAAAAAATACAGTTTTATATCTTTATGTTTGAAGCCTGAAATGTGGCAAAAGGTCGCAAAGTTCAAGGGTGCCGAATACTTTCGCAAGGCACTGTACCTACACGTAAGCTACGGTCATAAGACGCAGGCCTCCTAATTGTCCCTAGAATTTCTAAGCAAACAGCTGGAGGCAGGGCTTTCTCCTATAGAGCTCCATTTTTATGGAATGGTCTGCCTACCCATGTGAGAGACGCAAACTCGGTCTCAACCTTTAAGTCTTTACTGAAGACTCATCTCTTCAGTGGGTCATATGATTGAGTGTAGTCTGGCCCAGGAGTGTGAAGGTGAACGGAAAGGCTCTGGAGCAACGAACCGCCCTTGCTGTCTCTGCCTGGCCGGTTCCCCTCTTTCCGCTGGGATTCTCTTCCTCTAACCCTATTACAGGGGCTGAGTCACTGGCTTACTAGGGCTCTTTCATACCGTCCCTAGGAGGGGTGCGTCACTTCAGTGGGTTGAGTCACTGATGGGATCTTCCTGTCTGGGTTGGCGCCCCCCTTGGGTTGTGCCGTGGCGGAGATCTTTGTGGGCTGTACTCGGCCTTGTCTCAGGATGGTAAGTCGGTGGTTGAGGATATCCCTCTAGTGGTGTGGGGGCTGTGCTTTGGCAAAGTGGGTGGGGTTATATCCTTCCTGTTTGGCCCTGTCCGGGGGTGTCATCGGATGGGGCCACAGTGTCTCCTGACCCCTCCTGTCTCAGCCTCCAGCATTTATGTTGCAGTAGTTTATGTGTCGGGGGGCAAGGGTCAGTTTGTATATCTGGAGTACTTCTCCTGTCCTATCCGGTGTCCTGTGTGAATTTAAGTATGCTCTCTCTAATTTTATCTTTCTCTCTTTCTTTCTCTCTCTCGGCGGACCTGAGCCCTAGGACCATGCCTCAGGACTACCTGACATGATGACTCCTTGCTGTCCCCAGTCCACCTGGCCGTGCTGCTGCTCCAGTTTCAACTGTTCTGCCTGTGATTATTATTATTTGACCATGCTGGTCATTTATGAACATTTGAACATCTTGGCCATGTTCTGTTATAATCTCCACCCGGCACAGCCAGAAGAGGACTGGCCACCCCACATAGCCTGGTTCCTCTCTAGGTTTCTTCCTAGGTTTTGGCCTTTTTAGGGAGTTTTTCCTAGCCACTGTGCTTCTACACCTGCATTGCTTGCTATTTGGGGTTTTAGGCTGGGTTTCTGTACAGCACTTTGAGATATCAGCTGATGCACGAAGGGCTATATAAATAAATTTGATTTGATTTGATTTGAGTATCTGTAGCATCAGCATTTGTGGGTTCGATTACAGGCTCAAAATGTCCAGAAACAAAGAACTTTCTTCTGAAACTCGTCAGTCAACTCTTGTTCTGAGAAATGAAGGCTATTCAATGCGAGAAATTGCCAAGAAACTGAACATCTCATACAACACTGTGTACTACTCCCTTCACAGAACAGCGAAAACCAGAATCGAAAGATGAGTGGGAGGCCCCGGTGCTCAACTGAGCAAGAGGACAAGTACTTTAGTGTCTAGTTTGAGAAACAGATGCCTCATAAGTCCTCAACTGGCAGCTTCATTAAATAGTACCTGCAAAACACCAGTCTCAATGTCAACAGTGAAGAGGCGACTCCAGGATGCTGGCCTTCTAGGCAGAGTTCCTCTGTCCAGTGTCTGTGTTCTTTTGCCATCTTAATTCTTTATTTTCATTGGCCAGTCTGAGATATGGCTTTTTCTTTGAAACTCTCAACTTGTGTTCCATAAAGTCTTCAATGTTGTTCCAGTGTTGTCATGTGGTTTGGCCTCAGACAAGTAAGTGTGAGCAGAGCCTGCAGAGCATCTGGTACATGTCATTGGCTTGGAGTAAGAGTGTGGGTTGGGCCTGTTTGCCCGCTCACTACCTGGACGTATGTGTGATTTCCATGTTGAGGCCCTCTATGCGGGGGTGGGGTGCATGGGGTGGGCAGGAGTGGCATAGGTCTGATCTGAGGGGGCCTAAGTGGGGTGTGGGCATGGTTGACGTGGGGGGGTGTTGGTTGGTTGGGGTGGGGATGTGGATGTGTCTGGGGGTGCTGTGGTCTGGATGTAAGTCCTCTTGGCTTGGGTCCTCTATGTGTAGGTCCAGGGGGGGGGGGGGGTCCTGCAGGTCTGGGAGAGTGTCTCGCTGGTCAAGGTGGGGTGTCTATTGATCTGTTGTGAAGTGTTGGGGATACGTTTGAGAGCGATGTCCGGGCAAAGGTGGGTACTGCTGCCTTGTAGAGGTGGACCTGGTGGACCTGGTCATAGAGGCTGTTCAAGTCCAGGGTGGAGTGGTGGGCCAGGAAAACATTTGGTTTTGAGGCACAGTCATGGGAAATACTTGTGTTTATCTGCTGTATTGTGGCAGGGTGGAAGTCTTTTCGTGGTAGCAGGGTGGAGATAACCACTTGTGCGTTGGGGAAAGTAGAATAAGTATTTTCAATCACTCCCTTCAGTGCTGTGACCACCCTTTCCTGCTGTGCTCTCAGGTCGTTTGTGCCTGTGTGTATTATTATGTGGCTAGGTGAGCCTAGTTGGTCCTCAGACAGAAGGTCTAGGGCGCACTGGGTGTTTGGACACCAGAATTTAGACACACTGTGTTTGGGAAAAAGTTTTTTTTCTTCTATATATTTCCCGTTTGAGTCCATAAGGAGTACAATCTGTGTCTTGTGTTTGTCCTCAGTGGGCGTGGGGGGGGGGAGGTTGTCAGAAGGGCTATCAGGGTGGCTGACAAGGGGGGTGCTCAGAGGGGGTGAGAGCCGCTGGCCTTGGGGTTCTTCATTTGTCTGTTCTGCTGTGATGTCGACTCTATGGTCAGGGTCGGGTGTGGACTGCTCTGCTGTGATGTCGAGACTTTTGTCGGGTGCTGAGGTGGGCTGTTCTGCTGGCTTCTCTGTGGGGGTGGCCACCTCTCTAGTGGGTTGTTCTCTGTCACACGCCATCCCCCTCACCCTCTCCTCCATCCCCCTCAACCTTTCCTCCAGCAGTCTGGTCCTCTCCTTTAGTGCTCTGTTCTGCTCCTCTTTCTCCTGTTGTAGTTGTCTCACCACTGTCCAGAGTGCAGATATGTCTCTGACCACCTCCAGCTCTCCGGGTCTGGTTGAGGGGTGTTGTTGTGATGGACTGTTGTCTGTGTCTGTGGTGACTGGTGTGTAATCACCTGCTGTTCCAGCTCTACCTGCCTTACCTCCAGCTGGGTGAATTTATCCTTCATTTCAATGAGGGAGTAGTAATCTGTGCTGGGAGGTTGACTGTCCACTGGGGGTTGCTCATCTGTGGGGTTACATAATGAAGAAGTCTGGTCTGACCCACTCGGGGTGGGGGTATCTTTATCAAGGGAGAGCTTCTCCTGCTGGGCTGATTCTTTAATTTGGTGAAAGTCCAGCTGAAACTGTTTGGGGTACCCTGTACAAGTACTGTTCCGGACTTATAGAGGTTTATATTACCTGACTCAGAGTCCTCGCTGTCTAGTATCCTGAGTGTCCACCCCTCGTTAACCCCCCCTCTCTTAACAAAGGGGTAGTGTGCTAATATAGCACTCTGCCATGCCAGGGGATGGTTTGTGTGGAAGATGAGGTTGCTGATGTTCCCATTTTTGTAATAGTCAGCAAAAAGTGTCTCTTGATTTTCCATAAGGAGCTTCATTTTGTAATCTTTTCTTGTCTTATCATTCTTTACATACAAGTTACTGTATTTGAATTACCTCTGAACAGCGGGAGGGAGCTTCTAAGGCCTCTCCATTTGGTTGGGGTAGACTGTGTGACTCTCCTGCCATTGTTGGGCTAATGGGCTTTGACACCTCTCACTTGACACGTCAGTGCTAGTTGAAGCTGTATCAAGCTTGGCAGAATTATGTTAGCATTCAGTCCTTATAAAGTAATGTTGTGTATTTTTCTTCTTGGCTTTTGGAAATAGCATATAGTTTCAGACTAAACATTACTCACTCAGTTCCAGGTTGGATGGTGTTTTCAGGTTTCTGTTGTTTTCCAGAGAATTTGCAGTATAGAATAATAATCCTTGGTAGTTGTGAACCTTCCAGGTGAATTCATAATTCCGTCCAAAATCAGGTTGTAGGTTTTAAGTTTTGATTTGAAGTGAGGGTTGTGTTGTAGAGGGTAGAATCCAGTATGTGTTCCTGACAAAAACTCCTAATCTATCTTTTTTTAAGAAAATGCTGAAAAATGCAGGAGCTCATCTGATTGTGACCTCTGCTCTCTCTCTCTCTTTCTCTCTGTCTCTCTCTCTCTCTGTCTCTCTCTCATCTCTCTCTGTCTCTCTCTCTCTCTCCCCATCTCTCTCTCTCTCTCCCCATCTCTCTCTCACTCTCTCTCACACATTCTAAGTTCCCAAATGGCCTTTTTCCTTATCACTGATACTTACCACAGTACAGTGAATGGTCAAGAGGGGGAGACACAAACTAAGTTACACTAAAAACATATTTATTCATAAACATATAAACATATATATACAATGTATCTCAATCAGGTAAATATAAATCATAAAGGTACCTAATATTTCATCACAAATATTTAGCCACGGTGTACTGTCGATTTAGGACCAGATAGCACTGGATTTTACCTTGTATTTGTGCTTGTGTTTCCCAATAAGCAATGTAGTTTTGTTTTGACTGTGTTGTAATTAGGCTTATCCTGGTTGATTGGATGTTCTGGTCCTGAGGCTTCAGTGTGTTAGTAGAACAGGTTAGTGAACTCAGCCCCAGGAACAGCAGGATGAGGGGACTCTTTTCTTTGCTCAGCTCTTGGCATTGCAGGGCTTAATGATAATGAGAGGGGGTCACTGTATTTTAGATGTTTTAGATGTTTTAGATTTTAGATGCCCCAGGACCAGCTGGATGAGGGGACTATTTTCTTTGCTCTCTCTCTCTCTCTCTCTCTCTCTCTCTCTCTCTCTCTCTCTCTCTCGCTCTCTCATTAAACATGTAGAAGTTTCAAAACAATAAAGACATTACAAATGTCATATTATATATATACAGTGTTGTAACAATGTACAAATGGTGAAAGTACACAAGGTAAAATAAATAAGCATAAATATGGGTTGTATTTACAATGGTGTTTGTTCTTCACTGGTTGCCCTTTTCTCTCTCTATCTCTCTCTCTCTCTCTCTCTCTCTCCCTCTCCACCTCTCTCATCCCTCTGTCTCTCTCTCTCTGCTTCTCATCTGTCTCTGTCTCTCCACCTCTCTCTCTATCTCTCTCTCTCTCCATCTCATCTTTCTCTGTCAATTCAATTAAATTCAAGGGGAATTTATTGGCATGGGACACGTGTTAACATTGTCTGTCTCTGTCTCTCTCTCTCTCTCTCCATCTCTCTCTCCATCTCACCTGTCTCCGTCTCCCTCTCTCTCGCTCTCTCTCTCTCTCCATCTCATCTGTCTCTGTCTCTGTCTCCATCTCTCTCTCTCTCTCTCTCTCTCTCTCTCCACCCCTTTCTCTCTCTCCACCTCTCTCTCCATCTCTAACTCTCTCTCACCATCTCTCTCTCCCTCTCTCCCTCTCACCATCTCTCCCTCTATCTCTCTCTCCCTCTCTAACTCTCGCTCTCCATCACTCTCTATCTCTCCCTCTCTATCTTTCTCTCCCTCTCTCCATCTCTAACTCTCTAACTATCTCTCTCTCTCTCCAGAGGGATGGCCGGATGGTGAGAGGATTTGTATCTTCCTCCAACCAGGGAATTGGCCAAATTAATTGTAATCATGTTGTTGTGGTTATGTCACCCTCACATCTGTCTCGTGGGTGATTGCCCTGGCCGCTTCCGCTGAGCCTTCTGTCCGCACACTAATCCCGGGGGTGATACCTGCCGCTAGCCAGCCACCCCATCAACACAGGCAGAACGGAACACACTCTCTCAACAGTCGACATGCAGGTGCAGCGGACAACAGGACCGGGAACGTTTCAGGACCCCGGAAACAAAGATTGGGAAGACGCGCCATACTTGGTCCATCAACGGGTAGGTTGTCTGTTGTGTTTTGTGTGTGTACAATTCATTGAAAATGAAAAGAGAATCAAAATAACATTTAAAACCTCATTCATACATTTTTTTAAATCCACAGAGTGGCGAGGGCTCATTTTCATAGGAGGGCAAAAGGGCAGGTGCTCAGGCTCTGGTTGAGCACTCTCCTGTTCCTGTGTGTGTGTGTGTTTGTGTGTCAGACAACAAGTAGAGCTGGCTGTGTGTTTGGTACTGTGTGTGTTGATACTTCGTCTTGAGCTCTACTCTCCTCTTTGCCGGGTGTCTTTTCCCGACCAGCTGTTGTTGCACGAGGGAGACAAGAGTGAGAGATAAGAGCCTGTGCGCCGCTGCAATTATACGGTTTAACGGCTGCCATATTTAGTTTTGTTAAAAGGAGGACAAAAGTACAAAAGGTTAGTGGAGTAGCTTGTCTCTGTTAAAACATAGATGGTATGTGGTCAGTCAGAAAGCTGATGGATTTGCTCATGGACCAAGTCAGTTACAGTAGTTTAATCATGGACCAAGTCAGTTACAGTAGTTTAATCATGGACCAAGTCAGTTACAGTAGTTTAATCATGGACCAAGTCAGTTACAGTAGGAACTACATAGTCTACTGTTAACTTTAGATTTGTATTTAATCCACTGGCCATCTTTAATTTTGTTAATGTAAATCAATCAGCATTTACTCTGTAGGAATCTATCAATATTCCATCCATCTCTGCAGCAAAATCAAATCAAATCAAATTGTATTTGTCACATGCACCGAATACAACAGGTGTAATGAAATGCTGACTTACAAGCCCATAACCAACAACGCAGTTTTAAGAAAATACCATCAAAAAAAGAGTTAAAAATAACAAATAATTAAAGAGTAGCAGTAAAATAACAATAGTGGGGCTACAGAGTCAATGTACGGGGGCACCGGTTAGCATAGATAATAACAGAGAGTAGCAGCCTCTGTCTCTGTGTACTTAATGGTGATGGCCTGATAGTGTCCTTCAGTTATTTTACATCGGAATGTATTCAGAACCCTTTACCTTTTCCAAATGTTGTTATATTACAGCCTTATTCTAAAAGTAATGTTTTTCCTCATCAGTCTACATACAATACCCCATACTGACATCACAATACCCCATACTGACATCACAATACCCCATACTGACATCACAATACCCCATACTGACATCACAATACCCCATAATGACATCACAATACCCCATAATGACATCACAACAGCCCATAATGACATCACAGTACCCCATAATGACATCACAATACCCCATACTGACATCACAATACCCCATAATGAGAAAGAGTAAACTGTTTTTTTGGTGTTTCTTTTTACAAATGTATTTAAAATAAAAAACAAAAATACCTTATTTACAGAAGAGTTCAGACCCTTTGCTATGAGACTCGAAATAGAGCTCAGAGCAAAAATCAAGCCATGAGATCAATGCTGAGCTCTGAGGCTGGATTGTGTCGAGGCACAGATCTGGGGAAGAACACAGTGGCCTCCATCATTCGTATATAGAAGAAATGTGGAACCACCAAGACTCTTCCTAGAGCTGGCCGCCCGGCCAAACTGACCAATCGGGGGAAAAGAAGTCAGGAAGGTAACCAAGAAACCGAAGGTCATTCTGACAGAGATCTAGAGTTCCTCTGTGGAGATGGGAGAACCTTCCAGAAGCCACGAAAGCCACTCCTCAGTAAAAGGCACATGACAGCTTGGCGTTTAACAGCTAAAGGACTCTCAGATCATATTTAGATTACCAAGATCCTAATCTTTTGAAGGATGTAAGACACTTTCATTTTCAAGAAGGTTTAATGTTACGACGTTGTATTTGTAGTTGTCACTCTGAAATCTCCCCTGATGTTGATCCCTGTACGGGGATCGCAGCCATATTAGCAAAAGGTAGCTAAAGGACTCAGACCATGAGAAGCAAGATTCTCTGGTCTGATGAAACCAAGATTGAACTCTTTGGCCTGAATGCCAACTGTCAAGTCTGGAAGAAACCGGGCACCATCCTTACGGTGATGCATGGTGGTGGCAGCATCATGGGAGAAACTCCCCAAATATAGGTCTTCCACGCTTGTAGCGTCGTACCCAAAAAGACTTGAGGAAAAGCTGCCAAAGATGCTTTACTAAGTACTGAGTAAAGGGTCTGAATAATTATTTAAATGTGATATTTTTGCTTTGTCATTATGGGGTATTCTGTGTAGATCGATGAGGAAAAAAAACTATTTAATCAATTTTAGAGGCTATAACGTAACAAAATGTGGAAAAGGGGGAAAGGATCTGAATACTTTGTTACTGATTGCAACTTTGGACAAGTAACTAGTAACTGTAATGGATTACATTGGACAATTAACTACCAACTGTAATGGTAATTCATCAAAGTCTGACATTCTCTGACTTTATGGTGCTTTCAAGACAACTGCTCTGAGGAAAACAAAGCTGAATCATGACGTCAGTAATCTTCAGGTTGGAGCTCTAGAAAGACGCTCTGGTTCCCGAATTTCAAGTTGGAAGACCGTTCAAAATGTATTTTCTTCCCAGGCGGAGCTCGTCAGTTCCGAGTTTCCAGTTGTTTTGAACGCGACAGAAGTCATGCTGGATGGACAGCATGGCCAATGTTGAATGTTTATCCTTTTAAGTTTGGAAAAGAGATTCATAAACCCCGACTTGTCCCACACACCCTCTCCACTGAATAGCAGGCTAGTGAACGCTTTGCAGTGCTTGCAGTTAGCCACTTCCTTCCAAACCACTCATTGATGAATTTGTGATTTCCAACTTGTGTAATGCTTATGTCCAATGGCCGATGAGCACCGATATTATCTATTATTTCTCTTCGTATGACAAGGATTGAAAAGGAGGCCAGTAGATTGTTGATTTGATTCATGATGACTGATAGCTAAGATTTGTAAAGTATGATGTTGACATTATCAGTCCAATCAAAAGCTACTGTATATATATAACGTGATTTGACATTTTATCTGTGGCCAATGATCTTGAGCCTTCTTGGATGGGCACTTATAATGTAAATCTATGGCAGCACCCAAGGGGCTTGAATTGTTGAGCTCTCCCCATATATATTGCGGTGACAGTGTTTTACATTCTTTGCAAACTGATATGTAACACATATTAATGCCAAAAAAACATGAAAAACAGGCTCTGCCCTGAATGATGGGTTGCCTTTCTCCTAAAATATTTCTACATTTCTGAGGTGTTCTCACTTCTGAGGATACAAGCTCAAGTACATAGCGCACATATTATCAAAAGAAATTCAACAAAAGTGGGGCAATAGTGCTTGAAATTTGTCACGCTGGTATTTACCCACATTACAGAGTGCCAGGTAAAGGCACGGGACCAAACAAACACGTATACACCACAGGGTTGAGACCCAAACAAAAGAGCGAGGAGTACCTCAAATAAATACACAATCGCACAATGATTACAACACGGGACGAGATCTGTAATCATCTGCACGGCATGAAAGCCAAAACAACACAGGTACTCACACGACCAACTGACATTGTGTAACGGCTGTTTGAAGAAGTGGACCAAAGCGCAGGGTGGTACGTGTTCATGATATTTTAATAGAACTGAACACTGAATAACAAAGAACGAACGAAACCGAAACATTTCTGTCTGGTGCAGACACAAAAAAACAAAAAACAACAATAGACAGCTGCCTCTGATTGAGAACCACACCCGGCCAAACACACAGAAATAGAAAACATAGAACACAAAACATAGAATGGAAACCAAAGGGCACATTTATACAGTTACAATCAGGGAAATGGGGATCAGGTAAGGTAAGGACAAGGCTCCGTAGGGATCCGTGAGAAAATTACTGAAATGCTTTCTAAATATTGAAACAATCACATTAATAAACATCATACAATAAGATTTCAGTCAAATAAATATGATTACACTTAGTGACATTTTCATATAACTGATGAGAGAGACATTTCTACCAAACGTCCATACAAACTCCTTACAACTTCAGCTTTGAAACTAAGAGCGTTTGTATTTGGGACAAATAATTTCACTAAACCCAAAATCTCAACTGAATCTTGTAATAAATAATGTGGAATTGAGGATGGTGACAGTGACTAAGCTGCTTGGAGTAACCCTGTATTGTAAAGATTGAAAAAAAAGAAAGGAGCCTAGACAGCTGCCCTGGGGAATACCTGATTCTACCT
Source organism: Oncorhynchus mykiss (assembly GCF_013265735.2). Classification (NCBI taxonomy): domain Eukaryota; kingdom Metazoa; phylum Chordata; class Actinopteri; order Salmoniformes; family Salmonidae; genus Oncorhynchus; species Oncorhynchus mykiss. Next base: position 77,108,058 of record NC_048580.1, on the reverse strand, counting down.
GGACTATGTTGGAGAGGCTTCCATTAAAGAACACCCTCTGTGTTCTGTTAGATGGGTAGCTCTTTATCACAATATAGCAGGGGGTGAAAAGCCATAACACATAACCATCAGCAGACTATGATCGATAATGTCATTGAGCGGCGCAGAGCCACCATTCACGTGTGTGCAGACTCCTTTCAACTTTGTTACAACTTCAGCTTTAAGAACAAAAAGAGAAAGTGGTCTTGTTTAAATTCTACTAAATGATTTTGTATTTTTTTCCCATCTTGACAGCTATAAAACCATCTGAGATGAAACTGCTATTGATTGATCCGCTCGACTCCCGTTTACTGAGCTAAAATAAGAACGCTCCCGTTTCATATGCACTATTGCGGCGCAGATACGAGGTTCACAGGAAATTGTCCCTTTGTACGGATAGGCCAGAAAATGTGACGTGCCGCTACCTATCCAAATAGACGATGTCCTTGGTCTATGAACCTGACAGCTGCGCTTGCAACAGCACATATGAATCTGGACAACCAGTGCTTTTAGGGAGTGTACAGCTATTAATGTTACTCTGTTCACAGAAATATGGTTGGAACCGGTCCAGAACCTCAATGTCCAATGCATAGCGAATTATATAATGTGATTGCACTCATTTTCACTGAAATATGTCAGGGTATTGTTGCTGTATATCGTCTGGAAAATGTTGGCCAAGTCACTTTTACTCATGCCTAGCCACAATTTCTACCTACGCCGCTGTGTATATAATGGAGAGGTCCGGGGACAGCAGATGGTGGTGTTTTACTCTGCTGGATCTGGCTTCCAAAATCTAACGGCATCTTTCTGTAAATGAGACCACATTAATCCTCACTGAGGGGGAGGAGGAGAGAGTGAGGGATAGAGCAGGGGTGAGGGGGAACTGGGAGAGAGAGAAGGGGGGGTTCAGAGAGAGAGAGGGGGAAGGAGAGGAATATCGAGAGAGGGAGACAGCGAGAGAGGAGAGAGAAAGAGGGATTCATCGGTAGTAGAGTGACCTAGAGTAGGACAGAATATAAGATATAGTAACCATAGTTACTGGGCTCTGTCAGTCACAGCCATCTACATTGAGCTCTGTCAGTCACAGCCATCTACAGTGAGCTCTGTCAGTCACAGCCATCTACAGTGAGCTCTGTCAGTCACAGCCATCTACAGTGAGCTCTGTCAGTCACCTACAGTGAGCTCTGTCAGTCACAGCCATCTACAGTGAGCTCTCTCAGTCACAGCCGTATACAGTGAGCTCTCTCAGTCACAGCCGTATACAGTGAGCTCTCTCAGTCACAGCCGTATACAGTGAGCTCTCTCAGTCACAGCCGTATACAGTGAGCTCTCTGTCATAGCCAAACACAGTGCCTTCTGAAAGTATTCGAACCCCTTGACTTTTTTCACATTTTGTTACGTTACAGCCTAATTCTAAAATTTATTTTTTTCCCCGTCATCAATCTACACACAATACCCCATAATGACATCACAATACCCCATAATGACATCACAATACCCCATAATGACATCACAATACCCCATAATGACATCACAATACCCCATAATGACATCACAATACCCCATAATGACATCACAATACTCCATAATGACATCACAATACCCCATAATGACAGCGACAAAACAGGTTTTACGAAATGTTTACTATTTTATAAAAATAAATATAACATTTACATATTCAGAACCTTTACTCAGTACTTTATTTTAGGCACTTCTTTGGTATGATGCTGCAAGGTCCACAAAGATTTCCTCAACAGTCTGATGGTAATAGAAGCTGTTCAACAGTCTGATGGTGATAGAAGCTGTTCAACAGTCTGATGGTGATAGAAGCTGTTCAACAGTCTGATGGTAATAGAAGCTGTTCAACAGTCTGATGGTAATAGGAGCTGTTCAACAGTCTGATGGTGATAGAAGCTGTTCAACAGTCTGATGGTGATAGAAGCTGTTCAACAGTCTGATGGTGATAGAAGCTGTTCAACAGTCTGATGGTGATAGAAGCTGTTCAACAGTCTGATGGTAATAGGAGCTGTTCAACAGTCTGATGGTGATAGAAGCTGTTCAACAGTCTGATGGTGATAGAAGCTGTTCAACAGTCTGATGGTGATAGAAGCTGTTCAACAGTCTGATGGTGATAGAAGCTGTTCAACAGTCTGATGGTAATAGAAGCTGTTCAACAGTCTGATGGTATTTGAAGCTGTTCAACAGTCTGATGGTGATAGAAGCTGTTCAACAGTCTGATGGTGATAGAAGCTGTTCAACAGTCTGATGGTGATAGAAGCTGTTCAACAGTCTGATGGTCTGGTAATAGAAGCTGTTCAACAGTCTGATGGTCTGGTAATAGAAGCTGTTCAACAGTCTGATGGTCTGGTAATAGAAGCTGTTCAACAGTCTGATGGTCTGGTAATAGAAGCTGTTCAACAGTCTGATGGTCTGGTAATAGAAGCTGTTCAACAGTCTGATGGTATTTGAAGCTGCTCAACAGTCTGATGGTGATAGGAGCTGTTCAACAGTCTGATAGTATTTGAAGCTGTTTATCAGCCTGAATTCTTGTCTTTCATAATTGTATCTGTTATACGTGGATGTGTAGTGTCAGCGTTTGTTGCTAGCATGTCATGCCTAAGTTTTCTAATTTGCCAATGAAAAAATAATTTATGTAATTGGCAATATCAGTGGGTTTTCCAATGAATGTGCCTGTGTGTGTGCCAAGCATCAGGGTTTCAGTGTCAAGCGATTATAACCGGTGGTGACAGGGCTGTCAGTGAATGTGCTGCAGATGTCAGACACACAAACTAACATGCTCTCTCTCTCTCTTTCTCCCCCCCCCCCCACCCACTGCAGGTATGAGAAGGAGAGGGTGTGTGTCGCAGAGGTGATGAAGCATCTGTTGACTGCTGGAAAGCCCATCACCCTGTTACCCTCAAGACTGCTTCCATCTCAGGGAAGACACTGGCCTGAAGACACTGGCCCTCTGATAGGCAGCTGAGGTCTACCGTTCTGTGGATCTTCTCACCTGGACAGAGGGCTTGGATCTAACACTCCTGGACTAGACTTACCGGGAGGGGCCTACCCTGGTCTATACCTCCTGTCCTCCCTCTCTCTGGAACCTGTATTAAAGGTCTAGGTCTCTTGGACTAGTCTACCCTGGTCTACACCTCTAGTCTTCTGAGTGTCCTGGGATGTGTTTTAAGGACCAGGGTCTAGGTGTACTTGCAGCAACAGTAGTATTAGTATTAGTAGTAGTAGTGGCAGCAGTATAAGCAGTTGTAGTAGCCCCCCCCCCCCCCCCCCCCCCCCCCCCCAGCAGTAGCAGCCATGGAGGCAGCTCTAGTGGACTTTGAGAGTCTGGACGACATAGACAGAAGTCTGGAAGATGAGCTGGGTAACACAGACAACCCTGATGAGAGCACAACCCTGACGGTCGACATGCTCCACGAAAACTGCTCCATCCACGGCTCCCACCACCTCCTTTCCCCTCAGCCCAACCTCACATCCACTCCCCAGCACCACTACCCCTCCGAACACTCCTCCCACAGGAGGAATACCTCCCCCTGCCCGTACCCCTCCCCCAATACTCTGGATGTGCCCCAATCACCCGTCATGCCACCCCACAGCAGGAGGGGGCGTCCTAGCTGTGCCAGCATGATCTCCAACTGGAAGTTGCTGCTGAGTAGCGAGACCCATATGCAGAGCGAGACCATCTTCAGCCGGTTGGCTAAGGAGTGCTGCGAGGATGTGTTCGTGGACAAGACAGGTCTAGACGACGGAGACCAGAAGGTCATCATCAACATCGCCGGGCTACGCTTCGAGACACAGCTCAAAACCCTCGACCAGTTCCCTGAGACCCTTCTGGGGGACCCTATGAAGAGGATGGACTACTTTGACCCCATGAGGAATGAGTATTTCTTCGACAGGAACCGGCCCAGCTTCGATGGCATCCTGTACTACTACCAGTCAGGAGGGAAGATCCGTCGGCCGGCCAACGTTCCACTGGATGTGTTTGCTGATGAGATCGTCTTCTATGAGCTGGGGAGCGACGCCATGGAGCAGTTCAGAGAGGACGAGGGCTTCATCAAGGAAGTGGAGATCCCTCTCCCGACCAACGAGATATACCGGCAGTTTTGGCTGCTGTTCGAGTACCCCGAGAGTTCCAACGCGGCACGCGGCGTGGCGCTGGTCTCCGTGTTTGTCATCGTTATCTCCATCATCATCTTCTGTATGGAGACGCTGCCGGAGTTCAGGGATAACACCCTGGACCCCGTCCTACCCACCACCGTCACGCATCTGATGCCTTTCAATGGGAACCTATCGTTGGGCGGCCTCGGGTCCTTGTTCCCGCCCTCGCCCACACCCAAAACCATCACCTCCACATTCTCCGACCCGTTCTTCATCATCGAGACGGCCTGCATCGTCTGGTTCTTCTTTGAGCTGGTTGTGCGCTTCGTGGTCTGTCCCTCCAAGAGCAACTTCTTCCACAACCTCATGAACATCATCGACATTGTCTCCATCATCCCGTACTTCGTCACCTTGGTAACAGAGCTGGTCACCACCCCGGACCAGAACTCCAGCCAGAACATGTCCCTGGCCATCCTTCGTATCATCCGCCTGGTCAGGGTATTCAGGATCTTCAAGCTGTCCAGACACTCCAAGGGGCTCCAGATCCTGGGCCAGACCCTGAAGGCCAGCATGCGGGAGCTGGGCCTGCTCATCTTCTTCCTCTTCATCGGAGTCATCCTCTTCTCCAGTGCCATCTACTTTGCTGAAGTGGATGAGCCCAGCACACAGTTCGTCAGTATCCCTGATGGCTTCTGGTGGGCCGTGGTCACCATGACTACGGTGGGCTATGGGGACATGTGCCCGATCACCATGGGCGGTAAGATGGTGGGGACGCTGTGCGCCATCGCTGGCGTGCTGACCATCGCCCTACCCGTCCCCGTCATCGTGTCCAACTTCAACTACTTCTACCACCGGGAGACGGAGGCAGAGGACAAGCAGCCAATGGCTGACGCAGCAGAGCTGGCCATGAAGGCCTCAGGAGAGAGTAAACATGGGAGTAGCACCTCTCTGAACAAGACCAACGGGACCTGGCAGGGTGACAAGTTCACTGGCCTCTGAGATTTACAGAGACTGACCGGTCCACTGTAGAAGAGACAATGTGTGACAGAGAGACACAGATAGACTGACCTGTCCACTGACTGGGGCAGATAGATATAGACTGACCTGTCCACTGTGAGGACAGAGAGATATAGACTTACCTGTCCATTGTCTGGGGCAGAGAGCTATAGACTGACCTGCCCACTGTCTGGGGCAGATAGATATAGACTGACCTGTCCACGGTCTGGGGCAGAGAGCTATATTCTGACCTGCCCACTGTCTTGGGCAGATAGATATAGACTGACCTGCCCACTGTCTGGGGCAGAGAGCTATATTCTGACCTGCCCACTGTCTGGGGTAGATAGATATAGACTGACCTGCCCACTGTCTGGGGTAGATAGATATAGACTGACCTGCCCACTGTCTGGGGTAGATAGATATAGACTGACCTGTCCACTATGGAAGATTGAGACCGAGAAAGGTAGAGGGACATCTGTGAGCTGTGAAACACACACAACTAATTCTCTCCTGTCCTCTGGGAGACAGACATAAAGTCACCCCTGTGGGAAGACACAGCTACACCAGCTATTTACTGTCAGATAAGATGGTAGAGAAACCATTTTTTTAAATGACAGAAATTATTAGGTTTGATAGATCGTTGTGTTACTTGTCTAGAAAATGTTTGTTTTTTATATTGTATAATAAACAACTCTTACCTCAGTGCAAATAGTGACCGGTAACAATGTTAAACACATAGTAACTGGTAACAAATCAATCAAATACAATCAAATCACATTTCATTTGTCACATGCACCGAATACAACAGTTGTAGACCTTACTGTGAAATGCTTACTTACATACAAGCCCTTAACCAACAATGAAGTTCAAGAAATAGAGTTGAGAAGTTCAGGATCCAGTTGCACAGGGAGGTGTTTAGTCCCAGGGTCCTTAGCTTAGTGATGAGCTTCGTGGGCACTATGGTGTTGAACGCTGAGCTGTAGTCAATGAACAGCATTCTCACATAGGTGTTCCTTTTGTCCAGGTGTGAAGGGGCAGTGTGGAGTGTGAGATTGTGTCATCTGTGGATCTGTTGGGGCGGTATTTGAATTGGAGTGGGTCTAGGGTTACCGGCATGATGGTGTTGATGTGAGCCATGACTAGCCTTTCAAAGCACTTCATGTCTACATACGTGAGTGCTACGGGCCGGTAATCATTTAGGCAGGTTAGCTTCACTTTCTTGGGCACAGGGTCTACGTGGTCTGTTGGAAACATGTACAGTACCAGTCAAAAGTTTGGACACACTTACTCATTGAAGGGTTTATCTTTATTTTTACTATTGTATATGTTGTAGAATAATAGTGATGACATCAAAACTATGAAATAACACATATGGAATCATGTAGTAATACAAACAGTGTGAAACAAATCAAAATACAATTTATATTTCAGATTCTACATAGTAGCAACCTTTTGCCTTAATGACTGCTTTAAACACTATTGGTATTCTCTCAACCAGCTTCATGAGGTTGTCACCTGGAATGCATTTCAATTAACAGGTGTGCCTTGTTAAAAGTTAATTTGTGGAATATCTTTCCTTCGGAACAGCTGGTGCTCTCATGTATTCTTCAGTGTTGATTGCCTCGAAGCGAGCATAAAAGGCATTCAACTCGTCTGGTAGGCTCGCCTCACTGGGCAGATCACAGCTGGGTTTCCCTTTGTAGTCTGTAATAGTTTTCAAGCCCTGCCACATCCGGCAGGCATCAGAGCCGGTGTAGCAGGATTCAATCTTAGTCCTGTATTGACGGGATTTCTTATTTTTTATATTTCACCTTTATTTAATCAGGTTCTCCTTTACAACTGCGACCTGGCCAAGAACAAAGCAAAGCAGTTTGACACCTACAACAACACAGAGTTACACATGGAATAAACAAAACATACAGTCAATAATACAGTTGAAGAAAATCTATATACAGTGTGTGCAAATGAGGTAAAAAAAATAAGAGAGGCAAGGCAATAAATATGCCATGGTGGTGAAGTAATTACAATATACCAATTAGACACTGGAGTGATTGATGTGCAGAAGATGGACCCTGGTCACTACCCCTATGGGTACTGGTCACTACCCCTATGGACCCTGGTCACTACCCCTATGGGTCCTGGTCACTACCCCTATGGACCCTGGTCACTACCCTTATGGACCCTGGTCACAACCCCTATGGGTCCTGGTCTAAAGTAGTACACTACCCCTATGGGTCCTAGTCACTACCCCTATGGGACCAGGTAACTACCCCTATGGACCCTGGTCACTACCCTTATGGGTCCTGGTCACTACCCCTATGGACCCTGGTTACTACCCCTATGGGTCCTGGTCACTACCCCTATGGACCCTGGTCACTACCCCTATGGGTCCTGGTCACTACCCCTATGGACCCTGGTCACTACCCCTATGGGTCCTGGTCACTACCCCTATGGACCCTGGTCACTACCCTTATGGACCCTGGTCACAACCCCTATGGGTCCTGGTCTAAAGTAGTACACTACCCCTATGGGTCCTGGTCACTACCCCTATGGGACCAGGTAACTACCCCTATGGACCCTGGTCACTACCCCTATGGGTCCTGGTAACTACCCCTATGGACCCTGGTCACTACCCCTATGGACCCTGGTCACTACCCCTATGGACCCTGGTTACTACCCCTATGGGTCCTGGTCACTACCCCTATGGACCCTGGTCACTACCCCTATGGGTCCTGGTCACTACCCCTATGAGTCCTGGTCACTACCCCTATGGGTCCAGGTAACTACCCCTATGGACCCTGGTCACTACCCTTATGGGTCCTGGTCACTACCCCTATGGACCCTGGTCACTACCCCTATGGACCCATGTCACTACCCCTATGGGTCCTGGTCACTACCCCTATGGACCCTGGGCACTACCCCTATGGACCCTGGTCACTACCCCTATGGACCCTGGTCACTACCCCTATGGGTCCTGGTAACTACCCCTATGGACCCTGGTCACTACTCTTATGGGTCCTGGTCACTACCCCTATGGGTCCTGGTCACTACCCCTATGGGTCCTGGTCACTACCCCTATGGGACCAGGTAACTACCCCTATGGACCCTGGTCACTACCCCTATGGACCCTGGGCACTACCCCTATGGACCCTGGTCACTACCCCTATGGACCCTGGTCACTACCCCTAAGGGTCCTGGTAACTACCCCTATGGACCCTGGTCACTACTCTTATGGGTCCTGGTCACTACCCCTATGGGTCCTGGTCACTACCCCTATGGGTCCTGGTCACTACCCCTATGGGACCAGGTAACTACCCCTATGGACCCTGGTCACTACCCCTATGGGTCCTGGTAACTACCCCTATGGACCCTGGTCACTACCCCTATGGACCCTGGTCACTACCCCTATGGGTCCTGGTAACTACCCCTATGGACCCTGGTCACTACTCTTATGGGTCCTGGTCACTACCCCTATGGGTCCTGGTCACTACCCCTATGGGTCCTGGTCACTACCCCTATGGGTCCTGGTTTAAAGTAGTGACCTACGCCTATGGACCCTGGTCACTACCCCTATGTGTCCTGGTCACTACCCCAATGGGTCCTGGTCACTACCCTGTGGCGAAATCTGCACGGAGCCTTCACCGTGCACTGCCACTTTAAGAGCGCATGAGCAGTAAGGAAGGAGGAAATTAAGAGAGCTCATTCAGCTCTTTGGGGAGGGGCTCTTTGGTGGCGCGACAGTTTGATTGTGTGTGCTGTGCTGCAGAAGTTTTGTTTGTTTTCAGCGTGTGTAGTTTATAAAGTATTTAACTCAATCATCGGCGTGATCGCTCTAGGTCGTGGTTGTTTTCGTTTGGGACCACGCCCGTTATGGATCGCATGGATTAGTAGCAACATTGTTGCGAAGCTTTAACATACAAACCAACAAACCATCGGACAGCCAGACAGTACACCTGCACACCTGAAGACCACAGCTAAGATCTCTCTTGTTCTCTTTCTCTCTTCCCTCTATCGTTCCAGTGCTTTACCCTGCAACAGACTCTCTATTTTTCCAATGCACTCCCCATTGAAGTTCATTACAGCTGGACTATTATTGCCCTGCCAGGAGTATTTGGACATTTTAGTTAAAAGGGAGGTTGCTTGCAAGTTGTGTATTGTTATGTGAACTGTATTGAGCTGTACTAATGACATGTGGCCGAGAAGACTGGACATTTTTAAGGCCTTTGTTGTGTCGATGAACACCCCCCACATTCATACCCTCTGCACTCATCCACTAGAAAATAATACAGATTATTGCAAATCCTATGTTGATGACTGGGTTCGTTCTTGTGTGAAGTTGCTGTTGAATTGCTCTGCCATTATTAGTATTACTATTATTGTATGAGGTATTCTTGTTTGGGTTACCCCTGTGCTGTGATGTGGGTTTTATATGGTGTGTATTCTTTTTTCTCTCCACTGGCTATCTGGTAAACAGGCTACCCTCTAGGCAGTCTCTTCTGCTGATGTGTGTGGGTCTGGTAGTGGTTCTCTCTATTCTACTCTTTTCCTTTCGGCATGGTTAATACCTGCCTGGCGCCCGAACAAAATCTTTCTTTACCCCTCTCTAATAAATACCGCTACAACCCCTATGGACCCTGGTCACTACCCCTATGGACCCTGGTCACTACCCCTATGGGTCCTGGTCTAAAGTAGTACACTACCCCTATGGGTCCTGGTCACTACCCCTATGGGTCCTGGTCTAATGTAGTACACTACCCTCATGGACCCTGGTCACTACCCCTATGGACCCTGGTCACTACCACTATGGGTCCTGGTCACTACCCCTATGGGTCCTGGTCACTACCCCTATGGGTCCTGGTCACTACCCCAATGGGTCCTGGTCTAAAGTAGTACACTACCCCTATGGGTCCTGGTCACTACCCCTATGGGTCCTGGTCTAAAGTAGTGACCTACCCCTATGGGTCCTGGTCACTACCCCTATGGGTCCTGGACTAAAGTAGTGACCTACGCCTATGGGTCCTGGTCACTACCCCTATGGGTCCTGGTCTAAAGTAGTGACCTAGGCCTATGTGCCACGCCCTGATCTGTATCAAAAAGTAAATAGAATACATTCAAAATCAACTATTACGTTTCTCATAGTGATTCAGGAGCAACATTACAACAGAATAGTCCAACATTAGACAACTCTACTGAAAACCCAAACTCAAACTGCTGAAATAAGTACACCTGTCACAACCTGATCTATATCACCTGTCTTTGTGCTTGTCTCCACCGACCTCCAGGTGTCGCCCACCTGTCCCATTATCCCCTGTGTTCTTATACCTGTGCTCTCTGTTTGTCTGTTGCCAGTTCGCCTTGTCTCGTCAAACCTTCCAGCGTTTTTCCCGTACTCCTGTTTTCTCGTTTTCCCAGTTTTGCCTTTTTTGCCTGCCCTTCTGTACCTTGTGACTCCACCCTGCATTACAGACCTCTGCCCTGACCCTGAGCCTGCCTGCCCTTCTGTACCTTGTGACTCCACCCTGCATTACAGACCTCTGCCCTGACCTTGGGCCTGCCTGCTGTCTGTACCTTGTGACTCCACCCTGCATTACTGACCTCTGCCCTGACCCTGACCCCTGTTTTTGCAATTAACTTTTGTTATTTTGAACTGTTTGCATCTGGGTCTTATCCTGAGGTCTGATACCGTGGGCCATGGTCAAAAATAGTGCACTACCCCTATGGGCCATGGTCAAAAATAGTGCACTACCCCTATGGGCCATGGTCAAAAATAGTGCACTACCCCTATGGGCCATGGTCAAAAATAGTGCACTACCCCTATGGGCTCCTGTCAAAAGTAGTGATCTATGTAGGGAATAGGGTGATAGACCATATCTACAGACAGGGAACTGCTTTGTAACTACATGAATACCTGACCATATCTACAGACAGGGAACTGCTTTGTAACTACATGAATACCAGACCATATCTACAGACAGGGAACTGCTTTGTAACAACATGAATACCAGACCATATCTACAGACAGGGAACTGCTTTGTAACAACATGAATACCAGACCATCAAATCAAATCAAATCAAATCAAATTTATTTATATAGCCCTTCGTACATCAGCTGATATCTCAAAGTGCTGTACATAAACCCAGCCTAAAACCCCAAACAGCAAGCAATGCAGGTGTAGAAGCACGGTGGCTAGGAAAAACTCCCTAGAAAGGCCAAAACCTAGGAAGAAACCTAGAGAGGAACCAGGCTATGTGGGGTGGCCAGTCCTCTTCTGGCTGTGCCGGGTGGAGATTATAACAGAACATGGCCAAGATGTTCAAATGTTCATAAATGACCAGCATGGTCGAATAATAATGAGGCAGAACAGTTGAAACTGGAGCAGCAGCACAGCCAGGTGGACTGGGGACAGCAAGGAGTCATCATGTCAGCACCCCCTCCAGGGACGGCATGAGAGAGCCCCAGTAAAGCCAGTGACTCAGCCCCTGAATAGGGTTAGAGGCAGAGAATCCCAGTGGAAAGAGGGGAACCGGCCAGGCAGAGACAGCAAGGGCGGTTCGTTGCTCCAGAGCCTTTCCGTTCACCCTCCCACTCCTGGGCCAGACTACACTCAATCATATGACCCACTGAAGAGATGAGTCTTCAGTAGAGACTTAAAGGTTGAGACCGAGTTTGCGTCTCTGACATGGGTAGGCAGACCGTTCCATAAAAATGGAGCTCTATAGGAGAAAGCCCTGCCTCCAGCTGTTTGCTTAAAAATTCTAGGGACAATTAGGAGGCCTGCGTCTTGTGACCGTAGCGTACGTGTAGGTATGTACGGCAGGACCAAATCAGAGAGATAGGTAGGAGCAAGCCCATGTAATGCTTTGTAGGTTAGCAGTAAAACCTTGAAATCAGCCCTTGCTTTGACAGGAAGCCAGTGTAGAGAGGCTAGCACTGGAGTAATATGATCAAATTTTTTGGTTCTAGTCAGGATTCTAGCAGCCGTATTTAGCAATAACTGAAGTTTATTTAGTGCTTTATCCGGGTAGCCGGAAAGTAGAGCATTGCAGTAGTCTAACCTGGAAGTGACAAAAGCATGGATTAATTTTTCTGCATCATTTTTGGACAGAAAGTTTCTGATTTTTGCAATGTTACGTAGATGGAAAAAAGCTGTCCTTGAAATGGTCTTGATATGTTCTTCAAAAGAGAGATCAGGGTCCAGAGTAACGCCGAGGTCTTTCACAGTTTTATTTGAGACGACTGTACAACCATTAAGATTAATTGTCAGATTCAACAGAAGATCTCTTTGTTTCTTGGGACCTAGAACAAGCATCTCTGTTTTGTCCGAGTTTAAAAGTAGAAAGTTTGCAGCCATCCACTTCCTTATGTCTGAAACACATTCTTCTAGCAAGGGCAATTTTGGGGCTTCACCATGTTTAATTGAAATGTACAGCTGTGTGTCATCCGCATAGCAGTGAAAGTTAACATTATGTTTTCGAATAACATCCCCAAGAGGTAAAATATATAGTGAAAACAATAGTGGTCCTAAAACGGAACCTTGAGGAACACCGAAATTTACAGTTGATTTGTCAGAGGACAAACCATTCACAGAGACAAACTGATATCTTTCCGACAGATAAGATCTAAACCAGGCCAGAACTTGTCCGTGTAGACCAATTTGGGTTTCCAATCTCTCCAAAAGAATGTGGTGATCGATGGTATCAAAAGCAGCACTAAGGTCTAGGAGCACGAGGACAGATGCAGAGCCTCGGTCCGATGCCATTAAAATGTCATTTACCACCTTCACAAGTGCCGTCTCAGTGCTATGATGGGGTCTAAAACCAGACTGAAGCATTTCGTATACATTGTTTGTCTTCAGGAAGGCAGTGAGTTGTTGCGCAACAGCCTTTTCAAAAATTTTTGAGAGGAATGGAAGATTCGATATAGGCCGATAGTTTTTTATATTTTCTGGGTCAAGGTTTGGCTTTTTCAAGAGAGGCTTTATTACTGCCACTTTTTGTGAGTTTGGTACACATCCGGTGGATAGAGAGCCGTTTATTATGTTCAACATAGGAGGGCCAAGCACAGGAAGCAGCTCTTTCAGTAGTTTAGTTGGAATAGGGTCCAGTATGCAGCTTGAAGGTTTAGAGGCCATGATTATTTTCATCATTGTGTCAAGAGATATAGTACTAAAACACTTGAGCGTCTCTCTTGATCCTAGGTCCTGGCAGAGTTGTGCAGACTCAGGACAACTGAGCTTTGAAGGAATACGCAGATTTAAGGAGGAGTCCGTAATTTGCTTTCTAATAATCATAATCTTTTCCTCAAAGAAGTTCATGAATTTATCACTGCTAACCATATCTACAGACAGGGAACTGCTTTGTAACAACATGAATACCAGACCATATCTACAGACAGGGAACTGCTTTGTAACAACATGAATACCTGACCATATCTACAGACAGGGAACTGCTTTGTAACAACATGAATACCAGACCATATCTACAGACAGGGAACTGCTTTGTAACAACATGAATACCAGACCATATCTACAGACAGGGAACTGCTTTGTAACAACATGAATACCAGACCATATCTACAGACAGGGAACTGCTTTGTAACTAAAGATGGAGGATCTTAATTTGAGCCAGTTTGCTACAGTAGATATATAATATATAATTATAATGTGGTCATAACGGCTCAGATAACGTGTCATAATGTGGTCATAACGAGATAATGTGTCATAATGTGGTCATAACAGCTGAGATAACGTGTCATAATGTGGTCATAACGACTGAGATAACGTGTCATAATGTGGTCATAACGACTGAGATAACGTGTCATAACACTGTCATAACAGCTGAGATAACGTTTCATAATGTGGTCATAACGAGATAACGTGTCATAATGTGGTCATAATGGCTGAGAAAACGTGTCATAATGTGGTCATAACAGCTGAGATAACGTGTCATAATGTGGTCATAACGACTGAGATAACGTGTCATAATGTGGTCATAACGACTGAGATAACGTGTCATAATGTGGTCATAATGGCTGAGATAACGTGTCATAATGTGGTCATAACGAGATAACGTGTCATAATGTGGTCATAATGGCTGAGATAACGTGTCATAATGTGGTCATAACGACTGAGATAACGTGTCATAATGTGGTCATAACAGCTGAGATAACGTGTCATAATGTGGTCATAACAGCTGAGATAATGTGTCATAATGTGGTCATAACGACTGAGATAACGTGTCATAATGTGGTCATAACAGCTGAGATAACGTGTCATAATGTGGTCATAACAGCTGAGATAATGTGTCATAATGTGGTCATAACGGCTGAGATAACGTGTCATAATGTGGTCATATCGGCTGAGATAACGTGTCATAATGTGGTCATAACAGCTGAGATAACGTGTCATAATGTGGTCATAACGAGATAACGTGTCATAATGTGGTCATAATGGCTGAGAAAACGTGTCATAATGTGGTCATAACAGCTGAGATAACGTGTCATAATGTGGTCATAACGACTGAGATAACGTGTCATAATGTGGTCATAACGAGATAACGTGTCATAATGTGGTCATAACGGCTGAGATAACGTGCCATAATGTGGTCATAACAGCTGAGATAACGTGTCATAATGTGGTCATAACAGCTGAGATAACGTGTCATAATGTGGTCATAATGGCTGAGATAACGTGTCATAATGTGGTCATAATGGCTGAGATAACGTGTCATAATGTGGTCATAACGGCTGAGATAATGTGTCATAATGTGGTCATAACAGCTGAGATAACGTGTCATAATGTGGTCATAACAGCTGAGATAACGTGTCATAATGTGGTCATAACGGCTGAGATAACGTGTCATAATGTGGTCATAACAGCTGAGATAATGTGTCATAATGTGGTCATAACGGCTGAGATAACATGTCATAATGTGGTCATAATGGCTGAGATAACGTGTCATAATGTGGTCATAACGAGATAACGTGTCATAATGTGGTCATAACGGCTGAGATAACGTGTCATAATGTGGTCATAACGACTGAGATAACGTGTCATAATGTGGTCATAACGAGATAACGTGTCATAATGTGGTCATAATGGCTGAGATAACGTGTCATACTGTGGTCATATCGGCTGAGATAACGTGTCATAATGTGGTCATGATGGCTGAGATAACATGTCATAATGTGGTCATAACAAGATAACGTGTCATAATGTGGTCATAACGAGATAACGTGTCATAATGTGGTCATAATGGCTGAGATAACGTGTCATAATGTGGTCATATCGGCTGAGATAACGTGTCATAATGTGGTCATGATGGCTGAGATAACATGTCATAATGTGGTCATAACGAGATAACGTGTCATAATGTGGTCATAACGAGATAACGTGTCATAATGTGGTCATCACAGCTGAGATAACGTGTCATAATGTGGTCATAACGGCTGAGATAACGTGTCATAATGTGGTCATAACGAGATAACGTGTCATAATGTGGTCATAACGAGATAACGTGTCATAATGTGGTCATGATGGCTGAGATAACGTGTCATAATGTGGTCATAACGGCTGAGATAACGTGCCATAATGTGGTCATAACAGCTGAGATAACGTGTCATAATGTGGTCATAATGGCTGAGATAACGTGTCATAATGTGGTCATAACGACTGAGATAACGTGTCATAATGTGGTCATAACGAGATAACGTGTCATAATGTGGTCATAACGAGATAACGTGTCATAATGTGGTCATAACGACTGAGATAACATGTCATAATGTGGTCATAACGAGATAACGTGTCATAATGTGGTCATAATGGCTGAGATAACGTGTCATAATGTGGTCATAACAGCTGAGATAACGTGTCATAATGTGGTCATAATGGCTGAGATAACGTGTCATAATGTGGTCATATCGGCTGAGATAACGTGTCATAATGTGGTCATAACAGCTGAGATAACGTGTCATAATGTGGTCATAACGACTGAGATAACGTGTCATAATGTGGTCATAACGACTGAGATAACGTGTCATAATGTGGTCATAACGGCTGAGATAACGTGTCATAATGTGGTCATAACAGCTGAGATAACGTGTCATAATGTGGTCATAACGACTGAGATAACGTGTCATAATGTGGTCATAACGGCTGAGATAACGTGTCATAATGTGGTCATAACGGCTGAGATAACGTGTCATAATGTGGTCTTAACGGCTGAGATAACGTGTCATAATGTGGTCATAACAACTGAGATAACGTGTCATAATGTGGTCATAATGGCTGAGATAACGTGTCATAATGTGGTCATGATGGCTGAGATAACGTGTCATAATGTGGTCATAACAGCTGAGATAACGTGTCATAATGTGGTCATATCGGCTGAGATAACGTGTCATAATGTGGTCATAACGACTGAGATAACGTGTCATAATGTGGTCATAATGGCTGAGATAACGTGTCATAATGTGGTCATGATGGCTGAGATAACGTGTCATAATGTGGTCATAACAGCTGAGATAACGTGTCATAATGTGGTCATAACAGCTGAGATAACATGTCATAATGTGGTCATAACAGCTGAGATAACGTGTCATAATGTGGTCATAACGACTGAGATAACGTGTCATAATGTGGTCATAACGGCTGAGATAACGTGTCATAATGTGGTCATAACGGCTGAGATAACGTGTCATAATGTGGTCATAACGACTGAGATAACGTGTCATAATGTGGTCATAACGGCTGAGATAACGTGTCATAATGTGGTCATGACAGCTGAGATAACGTGTCATAATGTGGTCTTAACGGCTGAGATAATGTGTCATAACACTGTCATAACACTGGCGTGACCCATATACTGTTGCTTGTTGTGACTCCCACATACAGTAAATTCAGAAAGTATTCAGACCCCTTCCCCTTTGTTACGTTAGAGCATTACTCTAAAATGAATTCAATAAAACATTTACACACAAAAACAGGTTTTTAGACATTTTTGCAAAAACATAAATGATTTCCCTTATTTACATAAATATTCTGACCCTTTTCTATGAGACTCAAAATTGAGCTCAAGTGCTTCCTGTTTCCATTAATCATCCATGAGATGTTTTACAAATTGATTGGAGTCCACCTGTGGTAAATTCAATTGATTGGACATGATTTGGAAAGGCTACTGTCTATATAAGGTCCCACAGTTGACAGTGCATGTCTGAGCAAAAATCAAGACATGAGGCTGAAAGAACTGTCCGTAGAGCTCCGAGACAGGATTGTGTCGAGGCACAGACGTGGGGAAGGGTACCAAAACATTTCTGCAGCAGTGAAGGTCCCCAAGAACACAGTGGCCTCCATCATTCTTTAATTAAAGAAGTTTGGAACCACCAAGACTCTTCCTAGAGCTGGCCGCCCGGCCAAACTGAGCAATTGGGGGAGAAGGGCCTTGGTCAGGGAGGTGGCCAAGAACCCGATAGTCACTCTGACAGAGCTCCAGAGTTCCTCTGTGGAGATGGGAGAACCTTCCAGAAGGACAACCATCACTGCAGCACTCCACCACTCCTCAGTAAAAGGCACAACTGTTGTGAAATGTATTGTTATTTGATGTGGAAGTCTTTCCACATCAAGTAAATGATGCAAGCAGTACAATTAGATTTTAAAAAACATTAAAAAAACACCTTATTGAACAGCGGGGACTGTGAAGCAACACGAAGCAGCACAGACATATGCTTACAGACACACGATAGCATGCGCACTATATACACACATACACATGGATTTAATACTGTAGATATTTGGTAGTGGTGGAGTAGGGGCCCGAGGGCACACAGTGTGATGTGAAATCTGTGAATGTAATATAATGTTTTTAAAATGTTATGATCTGCCTTAATTTTGATGGGCCCCAAGGAAGAGTAGCTGTTGCCTTGGCAGGAACTAATGGGGATCCATAATAAACCCCAGGAAGAGTAGCTGTTGCCTTGGCAGGAACTAATGGGGATCCATAATAAACCCCAGGAAGAGTAGCTGCTGTCTTGACAGGAACTAATGGGGATCCATAATAAACCCCAGGAATAGTAGCTGTTGCCTTGGCAGGAACTAATGGGGATCCATAATAAACCCCAGGAAGAGTAGCTGCTGTCTTGACAGGAACTAATGGGGATCCATAATAAACCCCAGGAAGAGTGGCAACTGCCTTGGCATGAACTAATGGGGATTCATAGTAAACCCCAAGAAGAGTAGCTTCTGTCTTGACAGGAACTAATGGGGATCCATAATAAACCACAGGAAGAGTAGCTGCTGTCTTGGCAGGAACTAATGGGGATCCATAATAAACCTCAGGAAGAGTAGCTGCTGCCTTGGCAGGAACTAATGGGGATCCATAATAAACCCCAGGAAGAGTAGCTGCTGCTTGGCAGGAACTAATGGGGATCCATAATAAACCCCAGGAATAGTAGCTGCTGCCTTGGCAGGAACTAATGGGGATCCATAATAAACCCCAGGAAGAGTAGCTGCTGCTTGGCAGGAACTAATGGGGATCCATAATAAACCCCAGGAAGAGTAGCTGCTGCTTGGCAGGAACTAATGGGGATCCATAATAAACCCCAGGAATAGTAGCTGCTGCCTTGGCAGGAACTAATGGGGATCCATAATAAACCCCAGGAAGAGTAGCTGCTGCTTGGCAGGAACTAATGGGGATCCATAATAAACCCCAGGAAGAGTAGCTGCTGCTTGGCAGGAACTAATGGGGATCCATAATAAACCCCAGGAATCGTAGCTGATGCCTTGGCAGGAACTAATGGGGATCCATAATAAACCCCAGGAAGAGTAGCTGCTGCTTGGCAGGAACTAATGGGGATCCATAATAAACCCCAGGAAGAGTAGCTGCTGCTTGGCAGGAACTAATGGGGATCCATAATAAACCCCAGGAAGAGTAGCTGCTGCTTGGCAGGAACTAATGGGGATCCATAATAAACCCCAGGAAGAGTAGCTGCTGCCTTGGCAGGAACTAATGGGGATCCATAATAAACCTCAGGAAGAGTAGCTGCTGCCTTGGCAGGAACTAATGGGGATCCATAATAAACCCCAGGAAGAGTAGCTGCTGCCTTGGCAGGAACTAATGGGGATCCATAATAAACCCCAGGAAGAGTAGCTGCTGTCTTGACAGGAACTAATGGGGATCCATAATAAACCCCAGGAAGAGTAGCTGCTGCCTTGACAGGAACTAATGGGGATCCATAATAAATACCAATACAAATACATGACAGCCTGCTTGGAGTTTGCCAAAAGGCACCTAAAGAACTCTCAGATAAAGAGAAACAAGATTCTCTGGTCTGATGAAACCAAGATTGAACTATTTGGCCTGAATGCCAAACATCACGTCTGGAGGAAACCTGGCACCATCCCTACGGTGAAGCATGGTGGTGGCAGCATCATGCTGTGGGGATGTTTTTCAGCGACAGGGACTGGGAGACTAGTCAGGATCAAGGGAAAGGTGAACAGAGCAAAACACAGAGAGATCCTCAATGAAAACCTGCTCCAGAGCGCTGAGGACCTCAAACTGGGGCGAAGGTTCACCTTCCAACAGGACAACAACCCTAAGCACACAGCCAAGACAATGCAGGAGTGGCTTCGGGACAAGTCTCTAAATGTCCTTGAGTGGCCCAGCCAGAGCCCGGACCTGAGGGGAAAAAAACAATTGAATCCGTTTTAGAAAAAGACTAATGTAACAAAATGTGCAAAAAGTCAAGGGATCTGAATACTTTCTGAATGCACTGTATATATCCTTCTATGTGCCACATCCTGTATTTAAACATCCTGTATTTAAACATCCTGTATTTAAACATCCTGTATTTAAACATCCTGTATTTAAACATCCTGTATTTAAACATCCTGTGTTTAAAACATCCTGTATTTAAACATCCTGTATTTAAAACATCCTGTATTTAAACATCCTGTATTTAAACATCCTGTATTTAAAACATTCTGCATTTAAACATCCTGTGTTTAAAACATCCTGTATTTAAACATCCTGTATTTAAAACATCCTGTATTTAAACATCCTGTATTTAAACATCCTGTATTTAAAACATCCTGTATTTAAAACATCCTGTGTTTAAAACATCCTGTATTTAAACATCCTGTATTTAAAACATCCTGTGTTTAAACATCCTGTATTTAAACATCCTGTATTTAAACATCCTGTATTTAAAACATTCTGCATTTAAACATCCTGTATTTAAACATCCTGTATTTAAACAACCTGTATTTAAAACATTCTGCATTTAAACATCCTGTATTTAAACATCCTGTATTTAAACATCCTGTATTTAAACATCCTGTATTTAAACATCCTGTATTTAAACATCCTGTATTTAAACATCCTGTATTTAAACATCCTGTATTTAAACATCCTGTGTTTAAAACATCCTGTATTTAAACATCCTGTATTTAAACATCCTGTATTTAAAACATTCTGCATTTAAACATCCTGTATTTAAACATCCTGTATTTAAACATCCTGTATTTAAACATCCTGCATTTAAACATCCTGTGTTTAAAACATCCTGTATTTAAACATCCTGTATTTAAAACATCCTGTATTTAAAACATCCTGTATTTAAACATCCTGTATTTAAACATCCTGTATTTAAACATCCTGTATTTAAACATCCTGTATTTAAACATCCTGTATTTAAACATCCTGTATTTAAACATCCTGTATTTAAAACATCCTGTATTTAAACATCCTGTATTTAAACATCCTGTATTTAAAACATCCTGTATTTAAACATCCTGTATTTAAACATCCTGTATTTAAACATCCTGTATTTAAAACATCCTGTATTTAAAACATTCTGCATTTAAACATCCTGTATTTAAACATCCTGTATTTAAACATCCTGTATTTAAACATCCTGTATTTATACATCCTGTATTTAAACATCCTGTATTTAAACATCCTGTATTTAAACATCCTGTATTTAAACATCCTGTATTTAAAACATCCTGTATTTAAACATCCTGTATTTAAACATCCTGTATTTAAAACATCCTGTATTTAAACATCCTGTATTTAAACATCCTGTATTTAAAACATTCTGCATTTAAACATCCTGTGTTTAAAACATCCTGTATTTAAACATCCTGTATTTAAAACATCCTGTATTTAAACATCCTGTATTTAAACATCCTGTATTTAAAACATCCTGTATTTAAAACATCCTGTGTTTAAAACATCCTGTATTTAAACATCCTGTATTTAAAACATCCTGTGTTTAAACATCCTGTATTTAAACATCCTGTATTTAAACATCCTGTGTTTAAACATCCTGTATTTAAACATCCTGTATTTAAAACATCCTGTATTTAAACATCCTGTATTTAAACATCCTGTATTTAAACATCCTGTATTTAAAACATTCTGCATTTAAACATCCTGTGTTTAAAACATCCTGTATTTAAACATCCTGTATTTAAAACATCCTGTATTTAAACATCCTGTATTTAAACATCCTGTATTTAAAACATCCTGTATTTAAAACATCCTGTGTTTAAAACATCCTGTATTTAAACATCCTGTATTTAAAACATCCTGTATTTAAACATCCTGTATTTAAACATCCTGTATTTAAACATCCTGTGTTTAAAACATCCTGTATTTAAACATCCTGTATTTAAACATCCTGTATTTAAACATCCTGTATTTAAACATCCTGTATTTAAACATCCTGTGTTTAAAACATCCTATATTTAAACATCCTGTGTTTAAAACATCCTGTATTTAAACATCCTGTATTTAAACATCCTGTATTTAAACATCCTGTATTTAAAACATCCTGTATTTAAAACATCCTGTGTTTAAACATACTGTATTTAAACATCCTGTATTTAAACATCCTGTATTTAAACATCCTGTATTTAAATCATCCTGTATTTAAACATTCTGTATTTAAACATCCTGTATTTAAACATCCTGTATTTAAACATCCTGTATTTAAACATCCTGTATTTAAAACATCCTTTAGATGCAATACATGATGTGTTTAAAACATCCTGTATTTAAACATCCTGTATTTAAACATCCTGTATTTAAACATCCTGTATTTAAACATCCTGTATTTAAACATCCTGTATTTAAAACATCCTGTATTTAAACATCCTGTATTTAAACATCCTGTATTTAAAACATCCTGTATTTAAACATCCTGTATTTAAACATCCTGTATTTAAACATCCTGTATTTAAACATCCTGTATTTAAACATCCTGTATTTAAAACATCCTGTATTTAAACATCCTGTATTTAAACATCCTGTATTTAAAACATCCTGTATTTAAACATCCTGTATTTAAAACATTCTGCATTTAAACATCCTGTGTTTAAAACATCCTGTATTTAAACATCCTGTATTTAAACATCCTGTATTTAAAACATTCTGCATTTAAACATCCTGTGTTTAAAACATCCTGTATTTAAACATCCTGTATTTAAAACATCCTGTATTTAAACATCCTGTATTTAAACATCCTGTATTTAAAACATTCTGCATTTAAACATCCTGTGTTTAAAACATCCTGTATTTAAACATCCTGTATTTAAAACATCCTGTATTTAAACATCCTGTATTTAAACATCCTGTATTTAAAACATCCTGTATTTAAAACATCCTGTGTTTAAAACATCCTGTATTTAAACATCCTGTATTTAAAACATCCTGTGTTTAAACATCCTGTATTTAAACATCCTGTATTTAAACATCCTGTATTTAAAACATTCTGCATTTAAACATCCTGTATTTAAACATCCTGTATTTAAACAACCTGTATTTAAAACATTCTGCATTTAAACATCCTGTATTTAAACATCCTGTATTTAAACATCCTGTATTTAAACATCCTGTATTTAAACATCCTGTATTTAAACATCCTGTATTTAAACATCCTGTATTTAAACATCCTGTGTTTAAAACATCCTGTATTTAAACATCCTGTATTTAAACATCCTGTATTTAAAACATTCTGCATTTAAACATTCTGTATTTAAACATCCTGTATTTAAACATCCTGTATTTAAACATCCTGCATTTAAACATCCTGTATTTAAACATCCTGTATTTAAACATCCTGTATTTAAACATCCTGTATTTAAACATCCTGTATTTAAAACATCCTGTATTTAAACATCCTGTATTTAAACATCCTGTATTTAAAACATCCTGTATTTAAACATCCTGTATTTAAACATCCTGTATTTAAACATCCTGTATTTAAAACATCCTGTATTTAAAACATTCTGCATTTAAACATCCTGTATTTAAACATCCTGTATTTAAACATCCTGTATTTAAACATCCTGTATTTATACATCCTGTATTTAAACATCCTGTATTTAAACATCCTGTATTTAAACATCCTGTATTTAAACATCCTGTATTTAAAACATCCTGTATTTAAACATCCTGTATTTAAACATCCTGTATTTAAAACATCCTGTATTTAAACATCCTGTATTTAAACATCCTGTATTTAAAACATTCTGCATTTAAACATCCTGTGTTTAAAACATCCTGTATTTAAACATCCTGTATTTAAAACATCCTGTATTTAAACATCCTGTATTTAAACATCCTGTATTTAAAACATCCTGTATTTAAAACATCCTGTGTTTAAAACATCCTGTATTTAAACATCCTGTATTTAAAACATCCTGTGTTTAAACATCCTGTATTTAAACATCCTGTATTTAAACATCCTGTGTTTAAACATCCTGTATTTAAACATCCTGTATTTAAAACATCCTGTATTTAAACATCCTGTATTTAAACATCCTGTATTTAAACATCCTGTATTTAAAACATTCTGCATTTAAACATCCTGTGTTTAAAACATCCTGTATTTAAACATCCTGTATTTAAAACATCCTGTATTTAAACATCCTGTATTTAAACATCCTGTATTTAAAACATCCTGTATTTAAAACATCCTGTGTTTAAAACATCCTGTATTTAAACATCCTGTATTTAAAACATCCTGTATTTAAACATCCTGTATTTAAACATCCTGTATTTAAACATCCTGTGTTTAAAACATCCTGTATTTAAACATCCTGTATTTAAACATCCTGTATTTAAACATCCTGTATTTAAACATCCTGTATTTAAACATCCTGTGTTTAAAACATCCTGTATTTAAACATCCTGTGTTTAAAACATCCTGTATTTAAACATCCTGTATTTAAACATCCTGTATTTAAACATCCTGTATTTAAAACATCCTGTATTTAAAACATCCTGTGTTTAAACATACTGTATTTAAACATCCTGTATTTAAACATCCTGTATTTAAACATCCTGTATTTAAATCATCCTGTATTTAAACATTCTGTATTTAAACATCCTGTATTTAAACATCCTGTATTTAAACATCCTGTATTTAAACATCCTGTATTTAAAACATCCTTTAGATGCAATACATGATGTGTTTAAAACATCCTGTATTTAAACATCCTGTATTTAAACATCCTGTATTTAAACATCCTGTATTTAAAACATCCTTTAGATGCAATACATCATGTGTTTAAAACATCCTGTATTTAAACATCCTGTATTTAAACATCCTGTATTTAAACATCCTGTATTTAAACATCCTGTATTTAAACATCCTGTGTTTAAAACATCCTGTATTTAAACATCCTGTATTTAAACATCCTGTATTTAAAACATCCTGTATTTAAACATCCTGTATTTAAACATCCTGTATTTAAACATCCTGTATTTAAACATCCTGTATTTAAACATCCTGTATTTAAACTTCCTGTATTTAAACATCCTGTATTTAAACATCCTGTATTTAAACATCCTGTATTTAAACATCCTGTGTTTAAAACATCCTGTGTTTAAAACATCCTGTGTTTAAACATCCTGTATTTAAACATCCTGTATTTAAACATCCTGTATTTAAACATCCTGTATTTAAAACATCCTGTATTTAAACATCCTGTATTTAAACATCCTGTATTTAAACATCCTGTATTTAAAACATCCTGTATTTAAAACATCCTGTGTTTAAACATACTGTATTTAAACATCCTGTATTTAAACATCCTGTATTTAAACATCCTGTATTTAAATCATCCTGTATTTAAACATTCTGTATTTAAACATCCTGTATTTAAACATCCTGTATTTAAACATCCTGTATTTAAACATCCTGTATTTAAAACATCCTTTAGATGCAATACATGATGTGTTTAAAACATCCTGTATTTAAACATCCTGTATTTAAACATCCTGTATTTAAACATCCTGTATTTAAACATCCTGTATTTAAACATCCTGTATTTAAAACATCCTGTATTTAAACATCCTGTATTTAAACATCCTGTATTTAAAACATCCTGTATTTAAACATCCTGTATTTAAACATCCTGTATTTAAACATCCTGTATTTAAACATCCTGTATTTAAACATCCTGTATTTAAAACATCCTGTATTTAAACATCCTGTATTTAAACATCCTGTATTTAAAACATCCTGTATTTAAACATCCTGTATTTAAAACATTCTGCATTTAAACATCCTGTGTTTAAAACATCCTGTATTTAAACATCCTGTATTTAAACATCCTGTATTTAAAACATTCTGCATTTAAACATCCTGTGTTTAAAACATCCTGTATTTAAACATCCTGTATTTAAAACATCCTGTATTTAAACATCCTGTATTTAAACATCCTGTATTTAAAACATTCTGCATTTAAACATCCTGTGTTTAAAACATCCTGTATTTAAACATCCTGTATTTAAAACATCCTGTATTTAAACATCCTGTATTTAAACATCCTGTATTTAAAACATCCTGTATTTAAAACATCCTGTGTTTAAAACATCCTGTATTTAAACATCCTGTATTTAAAACATCCTGTGTTTAAACATCCTGTATTTAAACATCCTGTATTTAAACATCCTGTATTTAAAACATTCTGCATTTAAACATCCTGTATTTAAACATCCTGTATTTAAACAACCTGTATTTAAAACATTCTGCATTTAAACATCCTGTATTTAAACATCCTGTATTTAAACATCCTGTATTTAAACATCCTGTATTTAAACATCCTGTATTTAAACATCCTGTATTTAAACATCCTGTATTTAAACATCCTGTGTTTAAAACATCCTGTATTTAAACATCCTGTATTTAAACATCCTGTATTTAAAACATTCTGCATTTAAACATTCTGTATTTAAACATCCTGTATTTAAACATCCTGTATTTAAACATCCTGCATTTAAACATCCTGTATTTAAACATCCTGTATTTAAACATCCTGTATTTAAACATCCTGTATTTAAACATCCTGTATTTAAAACATCCTGTATTTAAACATCCTGTATTTAAACATCCTGTATTTAAAACATCCTGTATTTAAACATCCTGTATTTAAACATCCTGTATTTAAACATCCTGTATTTAAAACATCCTGTATTTAAAACATTCTGCATTTAAACATCCTGTATTTAAACATCCTGTATTTAAACATCCTGTATTTAAACATCCTGTATTTATACATCCTGTATTTAAACATCCTGTTTTTAAACATCCTGTATTTAAACATCCTGTATTTAAACATCCTGTATTTAAAACATCCTGTATTTAAACATCCTGTATTTAAACATCCTGTATTTAAAACATCCTGTATTTAAACATCCTGTATTTAAACATCCTGTATTTAAAACATTCTGCATTTAAACATCCTGTGTTTAAAACATCCTGTATTTAAACATCCTGTATTTAAAACATCCTGTATTTAAACATCCTGTATTTAAACATCCTGTATTTAAAACATCCTGTATTTAAAACATCCTGTGTTTAAAACATCCTGTATTTAAACATCCTGTGTTTAAACATCCTGTATTTAAACATCCTGTATTTAAACATCCTGTGTTTAAACATCCTGTATTTAAACATCCTGTATTTAAAACATCCTGTATTTAAACATCCTGTATTTAAACATCCTGTATTTAAACATCCTGTATTTAAAACATTCTGCATTTAAACATCCTGTGTTTAAAACATCCTGTATTTAAACATCCTGTATTTAAAACATCCTGTATTTAAACATCCTGTATTTAAACATCCTGTATTTAAAACATCCTGTATTTAAAACATCCTGTGTTTAAAACATCCTGTATTTAAACATCCTGTATTTAAAACATCCTGTATTTAAACATCCTGTATTTAAACATCCTGTATTTAAACATCCTGTGTTTAAAACATCCTGTATTTAAACATCCTGTATTTAAACATCCTGTATTTAAACATCCTGTATTTAAACATCCTGTATTTAAACATCCTGTGTTTAAAACATCCTGTATTTAAACATCCTGTGTTTAAAACATCCTGTATTTAAACATCCTGTATTTAAACATCCTGTATTTAAACATCCTGTATTTAAAACATCCTGTATTTAAAACATCCTGTGTTTAAACATACTGTATTTAAACATCCTGTATTTAAACATCCTGTATTTAAACATCCTGTATTTAAATCATCCTGTATTTAAACATTCTGTATTTAAACATCCTGTATTTAAACATCCTGTATTTAAACATCCTGTATTTAAACATCCTGTATTTAAAACATCCTTTAGATGCAATACATGATGTGTTTAAAACATCCTGTATTTAAACATCCTGTATTTAAACATCCTGTATTTAAACATCCTGTATTTAAAACATCCTTTAGATGCAATACATCATGTGTTTAAAACATCCTGTATTTAAACATCCTGTATTTAAACATCCTGTATTTAAACATCCTGTATTTAAACATCCTGTATTTAAACATCCTGTGTTTAAAACATCCTGTATTTAAACATCCTGTATTTAAACATCCTGTATTTAAACATCCTGTATTTAAAACATCCTGTATTTAAACATCCTGTATTTAAACATCCTGTATTTAAACATCCTGTATTTAAACATCCTGTATTTAAACTTCCTGTATTTAAACATCCTGTATTTAAACATCCTGTATTTAAACATCCTGTATTTAAACATCCTGTGTTTAAAACATCCTGTGTTTAAAACATCCTGTGTTTAAACATCCTGTATGTAAACATCCTGTATTTAAACATCCTGTGTTTAAACATCCTGTATTTAAACATCCTGTATTTAAACATCCTGTATTTAAACATCCTCTATTTAAAACTTCCTGTATTTAAACATCCTGTATTTAAATCTTCCTGTATGTAAAACGTCCTGTAGATGCAATACATATTTAAAGGGCGACTGCCCTTTGATTTGGGCTCGTTTTATATTTCTTTCAATAAAAAAAATATCTGGGGATAGTCAGGGACTGTGAATAAATTACACAATGTTCAAGATGAAATTTTTTTTTTTTGTCTCATTAAATGCTTTCAATATGTGTATGTTTTGTATTGTTTGAAAATAAAAATACAAAATGCTTTCAATATTTGACTTTCTACAGTTTATAGTTGATTTGAGATTTTTAAGTCATTGATATGTGGAGCTATTACCCTTTTAAAATGTTGTGCCATGTACATCGTGTAATTTACTGGCGGTCCCTATATAGCCCCATAGGGATATGGAATGTCAATCCAAATTGACCATTATAATCGGGTCACATGCAGCTGTGCTCTGAATATATTATTACTTGGGTGCTGCCAGCTGTGGACAGTATTAAAACACACCAAGGAAATCAGTTACAGTACCCTTCATTCAGTCACATACAATGTTTTCCTACAAACCCAGCCTAAAACCCCAAACAGCAAGCAATGCAGGTGTAGAAGCACGGAACCCTTCATTCAGTCACATACAATGGTTTCCTATTGTTTAGCAAATCTCAGTTTTGGACGAGTCTGACTTTATGACCAAAATGATCCCATTTATACTTACAGTAGAAGTACATTTTGACACGAGAATAGATGTTTCTGACTCATATCAAATGCCACATATGCCATTTTTAAAAACGAGAAGTCGCTTTTTAAAGGCAGTCGCTCTTTAAAACCAACCGAAAGTGGGTTATAGCGGTAATAAGGTTGGATTTTGACAACAGAAGAGCAACTTATCCAGCCATGATGCACAGTGCCCATATGCACATGGAACAAGAGATGTGTTTTTTGGGGGGCCTGTAAAGCCTGTATTTAGATGTGTTTTTCCCCCATTTTGTTTCATTTGATTAAAAACCAAGCATAGCCCTCCTCTCAAAGAAGACTGGGGTTTTTTTCGTCCTGCCCAATGCATCTGCAAAGTACTCTTCATAATCCAGCTGTAATGAACACGATGGGAGACAGAGAGCTGGTTTCAAGCGCAGGGCGCAGCAGGTGTTACTGTAAGGGACCACAGGAGGAGGCAGGTAGCTGGGTCCAGGGGCAGACAGAAGGTCATACACAGGAGGAGGCAGGTAGCTGGGTCCAGGGGCAGGAAGAAGGTCATACACAGGAGGAGAGTGGTTGATCGGCATGTGACAATTATTTTTGTCAATTGGTCTCATTGACGTGGCACTCGCGATAGGCTGCTTGGGTCACACAACCCAGTCAGCCTTCCCCCGCCCGCCTCCTGACCTGCGACACTACAGCTGCCAGTCGGAGGCAAGATGTTTTTTTCAGCATCAAGCCAGCAGCATGCCTAGCCCTGGTTGCCACTTATTAGATATATATGACCCATTTCAGGAAACTAGTCACTACTTCACAGGAGAACGTAAACCTTTTTTCTTTTAGCAAAATTTGTTTTTTGGCAGAAATGCCTTCTTGAACATGTCAACTTTCATGAGCCTTAATAACATACGTGTATACCATCTGTAAATACGAATAAAATTGTTAAATTACGAGCTTAGTTGGTTTAGCCACAGAAAAAACGAGCAACCTTCCCGTTAGCCATGATTGGCTGAGATAATGGGTGGGCTGGACATGCCGAGAGATGAGTTTGGATTGGTCTGCCATATAGCTAGCTACATTAAACCTGGATAGTTATCTACCTGCAGATTCACGCAGGGTAGAAACGTCATGATTGTGATTATGGTTCATTGTTTAGCTAGCTAGCTACATGTCCCTCTTAAGGATCAGACCCTTTTTTCAATTTCCGCCTAAAATGCCATACTCAAAACGAACGGCCTGTAGCTCAGGACCTGAAGCAAGGATATGCATATTATTGATACCATTTGAAAGGAAACACTGAAGTTTATGGAAGTGTGAAATGAATGTAGGAGAATATAACACATTAGATCTGGTAAAAGATAATACTAACCAAAACACCTGCATTTTCTATTCATTTTTTTGTTGCATTATCTTTGAAATGCAAGAGACAGGCTAGACAGTGATGTAGGATTCTAGGTGTCATTTAGATGTCTAAAACAAGATGGCAGCAGTGTGTGTGTGCAAAGTTTCACCACAGATCCAGTGAAGAATTACACAACTACACAATATTTTTTGTATTAAGTCTGCCAGGAGATTTCCCAAATGTGCCGAATTGGTCCATTTATACATTTTCTAATACATACTGTAACTATAGAGAACATACAAAAAAATGATATGGTAATAAAACATTTTCATTTACACACTCCCAGGAATGTCATCAATGATGGATCATTAGCTTATCTACAGAAAAGTTACTAACCTTCACACATTTAGATGGCAGAGTGGGTGTGGAGCAAGAGACAACAGGGGTTCAAACTGTAGAACCCAGTTCCTACATTTGAATATAAAAATTGATGTTATCAAACAAAACTACGCTACATTTTATCTCTGGGACCCTCAGGATGACAAATCATAGCAAGATTATTAAACGTAAGTACATTATTTACCTTCAGAGGTGAATGCATCAAACCAGTTGCCGTGATAAAAGGGTTGTGTTGTTGTCGACTCTCCTCAAACAATAACATGGTAGTTTTTGCTGTAACAGCTACTGTAAATTGGACACTGCAGTTAGATTAACAATAATTTAAGCTTTCTGCCCATGTAAGACATGTCTATGTCCCGGAAAGTTGGCTGTTGTTTACAATGTCATTCTAGTCACATTATCACATATTGAGCAACAACTGTCCCAGTTTAGGGACACCTATCCTGTGGCTTGTCCACTGTTAATAACCTGTTATGGCTGCAATCCCCCTATCGGGATAAGTGTCATCAACAACCGCTGAATAGCATAGCGCTACATGCAATAAATATGACTATAAATATTTATATTCATGAAATCACAAGTGCAATATAGGAAAACACAGCTTAGCCTTTTGTTAATGCACCTGTCGTGTCAGATTTTGAAATTCTGCTTTACAGCGAAAGCAATCCAAGCGTTTGTGTAAATTTATCGATAGCACGATAAAACATTAAGTACACTTAACATCAGGTAGCTCGGTCACAAAAATCAGAAAAGCAATCAAATTAATTGTTTACCTTTGATGATCTTCGGATGTTTTCACTCACGGGACTCCCAGTTACACAACAAATGTTCCATTTGTTCCATAAAGATGATTTTTATGTCTAAATACCTCCGTTTGTTTGTCGCGTTATGTTCAGAAATCCACAGGAAAGAGCGGTCACGACAACGCAGACGAAAATTCCAAATATTTTCCATTATGTCCACAGAAACATGTCAAACGTTTTTTTATAATCAATCCTCAGGTTGATTTTAAAATATATAATCGATAATATATCAACCGCAAATGTCTTTCACAGTAGGAGAGGGGAAAACAATGGCTGTCCAAATTCTGTTGCGCAAGCAAAACTCATGTGACCACTTGACGCAATGTTATCGTTATGGCTCATTTTTCAAAATAAAAGCCTTTCGGTTTTTGGCTAACATATCAATTGTGTTATAGTCTCATACATTATTTTAACATTTCTACAAAACTTCTAAGTGTTTTCTATCCAATGGTACCAACTCTATGCATATCCTGGCTTCTGGGTCTGAGTACTTTGGGCCAGTCAGTCAGACAGGAAGTGGAGAAAAAAGGACCCTATCCTGAATACGTTTTAAACACTATTATTGCACTGAGTGAGTCCATGCAACTTATTATGTGACTTTAGCAAATGTTTACTAAGGCTTGCCATAACAAAAGGTTTGAATATTTATTGACTCAAGACATTTTCAGCTTTTCATTTTTAACTCATTTGGATACATTGGGGGAAATAATTCCACTTTGACATAATGGTGTCTATTTATTCAGTCTGTAACACAACACAATGTGGAGTGTGAATACTTTTGGTAAATTGTATTCTGTTCTAAAGAAATAACAACATTTTTTGCAAATGAACTTCACAACCAAATTACTCTTCTCGTTGTATCTGTTTGGCTTGGGAATTCACCTACTAGTTTATCAAACTGGGTATTTTTTTAATACAACTTTTCACATAACACACATTACCTGTCATTGTTCATCATCAGTGTCTTCAGGGCAGTAACTCAGGTCACTATCAGAGGCCTCATGATGCCTCATAGGAGACTGGGAGCAACGGAGGAGTACTTGTGGTCACATAATACACTTTTATTCTGAGGTCTTGCCTGACAAGCTGTGAAAATAGCAAGTGAACAGTGAATAAAACATTTGTGCAGGTTGCTAAACCATTCCGACCTCATTGCTAGACATGTTATGTTATCCATCATTATCCATTCATGACCAGGGGATTAGTCTGGGACCCAGCTGGGCACTTTGTCTAACAGAAAAACACAGTCAACCATTGTCATCATCCCTCAATTTTAAACCTAGCTCGAGAAATAACTTAATCTCGTTTGGAAGCTAATTCTACGCTTTGCTGACTTAGACTGACAGGCTTCAGATTGGATTCAGGCCGCTGACGCCGCTACACTACGCGACTAACTGTGACGTGTTTTGACCCTGGGTTAGTTTGAGTTTGTTGCTGCTATTGGTACAGCGGTACACCGTTGCAGTCACACATGAGTTAGCTACACGAGTTAGCTACACGAGTTAGCTACACGAGTTAGCTACACGAGTTAGCTACACGAGTTAGCTACACGAGTTAGCTACATGAGTCAGCAATTGCAGCCAAAATGTATTTGTGCCCTAGACACAAGTTGCACCTCATACGCTAATGTGACTCTTTCGTCTAAATTACACTAACTTAGAGTGTCATGGAAATACGATAGTAATTAGTAGGAAACAACTTTAACATATTATGATGTCATAAAATGTACTTTAGAAGATGCCAATTTTGCCATTACTGTTACTAGCCAAGTTAATGAAAAATAGCTAGCAGTGATAGCTAGCTAAAATAGAGTGGTCATCTCAATCTTAGTTAGCTGGCTTAAGTTATACAGCATCTACAGTCAATCTGGTGACATCACAATGATGACAAAAGGTTTCCCTACTAATTATTTGCCATCTTTTGAAAATAAATTGTGTTTCCAAGCCAAATATGGAGGTAGGCTAGCTAGGTAGTTAGGTACAGTGCCTTCAGAAGGTATTCACACCCCTGACTTTTTCCACATTTTGTTGTGTAACAGCCTGAATTTCAAATGGATTACATTAATCCTTTGTATTATTGTGTACATTATACTGAACAAATATATAAACTCAACATGTAAAGTGTTGGTCCCATGTTTCATGAGCTGAAATTAAAGGTCCCAGATGTTTTCCATACGCACAATATTTTTTTTTTTTATCTCAAACGTTATGCACAATTTGTTTACATCCCTGTTTGTGAGCATGGTAGCAGGTTTTAGCGGGTAGAATATTGGAGAACATTTAGAGGTTTACTCAGTGCGGCTATAGTATGCTTAACAGTGCAAATATCATCAAGGAAAGACGCTTGGAGATGAGGAATTACAGGTAGCAATTACAGGAAGCAATTACAGGAAGTGAACATTTAATAGACAGACATGAAACAGGACAGCACAGCGTCTGGACATGAAAAACATAACGACATTAATGCTGACACCAGGATGAAACAGAGGAACAGACAGATATAGAGAAGGCAATCAAAACGTGATTGCAGATGGGGTACAGATGAGTCCAATGAAGCGGGGATGCGCGTAACAAAGGTGACAGGTCTTCGCTTGGGCGCCACCAGGCATCCCACCTGGGCGAGCTTTAGTGTCTTCTCTAGTGTCTTCTCTATTGTCCTCTCTATTGTCTTCTCTATTGTCTTCTCTGGTGTCTTCTCTATTGTCCTCTCTATTGTCTTCTCTAGTGTCTTCTCTAGTTTCTTCTCTATTGTTCTCTCTATTGTCCTCTCTATTGTCTTCTCTATTGTCTTCTCTATTGTCCTCTCTATTGTCTTCTCTATTGTCTTCTCGATTGTCTTCTCTATTGTCCTCTCTATTGTCTTCTCTATTGTCTTCTCTATTGTCCTCTCTATTGTCTTCTCTATTGTCTTCTCTATTGTTCTCTCTATTGTCTTCTCTATTGTCCTTGAAAATAAAACGTTATTATTATTATGTAAGTCACGGCAATGGAAACTCTTTAAAATCCAATCACCATTTCATAAAGTACATTTTAAATTATGTGTGATAAAAGGCTTTCTGACTTTATCTGAAGGCTCACTCTCTGGTCCTGCAGTTCAGTCTCAGTGAGACTCAGATCCACTATTAATGATGACACCAACTTCAGACCTTCTGGCCTCCATGTTCCTCAGCTCTGCTCTCCACCCTTCGCTCTCTGCTCCATCACCATGTTTCTCAGCTCCTTCAGACCGTAGAGCCTCCATGTTCCTCAGCTCTGCTCTCCACTCTTCGCTCTCTGCTCCATCACCATGTTTCTCAGCTCCTTCAGACCTTCTGGCCTCCATGTTCCTCAGCTCTGCTCTCCACTCTTCGCTCTCTGCTCCATCAGCATGTTTCTCAGCTCCTTCAGACCTTCTGGCCTCCATGTTCCTCAGCTCTGCTCTCCTCTCTTCGCTCTCTGCTCCATCACCATGTCTCTCAGCTCCTTCAGACCGTATAGCCTCCATGTTCCTCAGCTTTGCTCTCTGCTCCATCACCATGTCTCTCAGCTCCTTCAGACCGTATAGCCTCTATGTTCCTCAGCTCCGCTCTCTGCTCCATCACCATGTCTCTCAGCTCCTTCAGCCCGTCTAGCCTCCATGTTCCTCAGCTCCGCTCTCTGCTCCATCACCATGTCTCTCAGCTCCTTCAGACCGTCTAGCCTCCATGTTCCTCAGCTCCGCTCTCTGCTCCATCACCATGTCTCTCAGCTCCTTCAGACCGTATAGCCACCATGTCTCTCAGCTCCTTCAGACCGTCTAGCCTCCATGTTCCTCAGCTCCACTCTCTGCTCCATCACCATGTCTCTCAGCTCCTTCAGACCGTCTAGCCTCCATGTTCCTCAGCTCCGCTCTCTGCTCCATCACCATGTCTCTCAGCTCCTTCAGACCGTCTAGCCTCCATGTTCCTCAGCTCCGCTCTCTGCTCCATCACCATGTCTCTCAGCTCCTTCAGACCATCTAGCCTCCATGTTCCTCAGCTTCGCTCTCTGCTCCATCACCATGTCTCTCAGCTCCTTCAGACCGTCTAGCCTCCATGTTTCTCAGCTACGCTCTCTGCTCCATCACCATGTCTCTCAGCTCCTTCAGACCGTCTAGCCTCCATGTTCCTCAGCTCCGCTCTCTGCTCCATTACCATGTCTCTCAGCTCCTTCAGACTGTCTAGCCTCCATGTTCCTCAGCTCCGCTCTCTGCTCCATCACCATGTCTCTCAGCTCCTTCAGACCGTATAGCCACCATGTCTCTCAGCTCCTTCAGACCGTCTAGCCTCCATGTTCCTCAGCTCCGCTCTCTGCTCCATCACCATGTCTCTCAGCTCCTTCAGACCGTCTAGCCTCCATGTTCCTCAGCTCTGCTCTCCACCCTTCGCTCTCTGCTCCATCACCATGTCTCTCAGCTCCTTCAGACGTATAGCCTCCATGTTCCTCAGCTCCGCTCTCTGCTCCATCACCATGTCTCTCAGCTCCTTCAGACCGTCTAGCCTCCATGTTCCTCAGCTCTGCTCTCCACCCTTCGCTCTCTGCTCCATCACCATGTCTCTCAGCTCCTTCAGACCGTCTAGCCTCCATGTTCCTCAGCTCCGCTCTCTGCTCCATCACCATGTCTCTCAGCTCCTTCAGACCGTCTAGCCTCCATGTTCCTCAGCTCTGCTCTCCACTCTTCGCTCTCTGCTCCATCACCATGTTTCTCAGCTCCTTCAGACCGTCTAGCCTCCATGTTCCTCAGCTCTGCTCTCCACCCTTCGCTCTCTGCTCCATCACCATGTCTCTCAGCTCCTTCAGACCGTATAGCCTCCATGTTCCTCAGCTCCGCTCTCTGCTCCATCACCATGTCTCTCAGCTCCTTCAGACCGTCTAGCCTCCATGTTCCTCAGCTCTGCTCTCCACCCTTCGCTCTCTGCTCCATCACCATGTCTCTCAGATCCTTCAGACCGTCTAGCCTCCATGTTCCTCAGCTCCGCTCTCTGCTCCATCACCATGTCTCTCAGCTCCTTCAGACCGTCTAGCCTCCATGTTCCTCAGCTCTGCTCTCCACTCTTCGCTCTCTGCTCCATCACCATGTTTCTCAGCTCCTTCAGACCGTCTAGCCTCCATGTTCCTCAGCTCTGCTCTCCACCCTTCGCTCTCTGCTCCATCACCATGTCTCTCAGCTCCTTCAGACCGTATAGCCTCCATGTTCCTCAGCTCCGCTCTCTGCTCCATCACCATGTCTCTCAGCTCCTTCAGACCGTCTAGCCTCCATGTTCCTCAGCTCTGCTCTCCACCCTTCGCTCTCTGCTCCATCACCATGTCTCTCAGATCCTTCAGACCGTCTAGCCTCCATGTTCCTCAGCTCCGCTCTCTGCTCCATCACCATGTCTCTCAGCTCCTTCAGACCGTCTAGCCTCCATGTTCCTCAGCTCTGCTCTCCACCCTTCGCTCTCTGCTCCATCACCATGTCTCTCAGCTCCTTCAGACCGTCTAGCCTCCATGTTCCTCAGCTCCGCTCTCTGCTCCATCACCATGTCTCTCAGCTCCTTCAGACCGTCTAGCCTCCATGTTCCTCAGCTCTGCTCTCCACCCTTCGCTCTCTGCTCCATCACCATGTCTCTCAGCTCCTTCAGACCGTCTAGCCTCCATGTTCCTCAGCTCTGCTCTCCACCCTTCGCTCTCTGCTCCATCACCATGTCTCTCAGCTCCTTCAGACCGTATAGCCTCCGTGTTCCTCAGCTCCGCTCTCTGCTCCATCACCATGTCTCTCAGCTCCTTCAGACCGTCTAGCCTCCATGTTCCTCAGCTCTGCTCTCCACCCTTCGCTCTCTGCTCCATCACCATGTCTCTCAGCTCCTTCAGACCGTATAGCCACCATGTCTCTCAGCTCCTTCAGACCGTCTAGCCTCCATGTTCCTCAGCTCCGCTCTCTGCTCCATCACCATGTCTCTCAGCTCCTTCAGACCGTATAGCCTCCATGTTCCTCAGCTCCGCTCTCTGCTCCATCACCATGTCTCTCAGCTCCTTCAGACCGTCTAGCCTCCATGTTCCTCAGCTCTGCTCTCCACCCTTCGCTCTCTGCTCCATCACCATGTCTCTCAGCTCCTTCAGACCGTCTAGCCTCCATGTTCCTCAGCGCCGCTCTCTGCTCCATCACCATGTCTCTCACCTCTTTCAGCTCAGTCCAAATGTCAGGGGTGGTGGTGGTCTGGCCACTCTCTTCAGTTTGTGGTTTGTCTCTGTAGTTTCAGTCCCTTGTCTTTAACTCAAACTTCCTCTGACCACTCCACTCTCTCCCTGAGCCCATTCCCTAGACAGACAGAACAGCAACACCAGCATAACTAAATATTAAATAATATGTCTCAACCCAACTTCTCTGGCAAAATGTTCTCATGGTCAACAGAGCTGGGCATGGATTGTTGGATATGAGACAAAACAGCAGCCACACACAGGTGCATTTCTACTGTTTTGTAACTAATTACACTTTACTGATACACTTCTTCAGCAGAATGAGTAAAGCTTGAGAAAACCTTGAAGCTTAGACATAAAGAGAATGTACATGAAAACAGCATACAATAAGTGAACCGTAAAATGTATTGTCGTCTCTGCGTTATCATTATAAATGACAATATATTCACAATTGTATGTATTGATCAGACATTTATT
Source organism: Oncorhynchus mykiss (assembly GCF_013265735.2). Classification (NCBI taxonomy): domain Eukaryota; kingdom Metazoa; phylum Chordata; class Actinopteri; order Salmoniformes; family Salmonidae; genus Oncorhynchus; species Oncorhynchus mykiss. The sequence goes on along the minus strand of NC_048580.1, from coordinate 77,069,846 downwards.
TGATCATTTACAGCATCGGCAAAATATTGATCAACGTAAACACTCATGAGAAATAAAGGTGAGACAAAATGGTGAGACATCAAAGCGCAGCGTGGTGAGCGTACATATTCCTTTTATTAGGATGACGCCCACAAAAACAACCGTGAAGCTAAAGGCTATGTGCCACAAACAAAGTTAACTTCCCACCAAGACAGGTGGGAAAAAGGGCTGCCTAAGTATGGTTCTCAATCAGAGACATTGATAGACAGCTGTCCCTGACTGAGAACCCTACCCGGGCCAAAACATAGAAATACAAATAAGAGAATATAGAATACTCACACAAACTCACATCCTGACCAAACCAAAATAGAGACATTGGGAGCTAATGGGGATCCATAATAAACCCCAGGAATAGTAGCTGCTGCCTTGGCAGGAACTAATGGGGAATCATAATAAACCCCAGGAAGAGTAGCTGCTGCCTTGGCAGGAAATAATGGGGATCCATAATAAACCCCGGGAAGAGTAGCTGCTGCCTTGATAGGAACTAATGGGGATCCATAATAAACCCCAGGAGGAGTAGCTGCTGCCTTGGCAGGAACTAATGGGGGTCCATAATAAACACCAGGAACTAATGGGGATCCATAATAAACCCCAGGAAGAGTAGCTGCTGCCTTGACAGGAACTAATGGGGATCCATAATAAACCCCAGGAAGAGTAGCTGCTGCCTTGACAGGAACTAATGGGGATCCATAATAAACCCCAGGAAGAGTAGCTATTGCCTTGACAGGAACTAATGGGGATCCATAATAAACCCCAGGAACTAATGGGGATCCATAATAAACCCCAGGAAGAGTAGCTGCTGCTTTGGCAGGAACTAATGGGGATCCATAATAAACCCCAGGAAGAGTAGCTACTGCCTTGACAGGAACTAATGGGGATCCATAATAAACCCCAGGAAGAGTAGCTGCTGCCTTGACAGGAACTAATGGGGATCCATAATAAACCCCAGGAAGAGTAGCTATTGCCTTGACAGGAACTAATGGGGATCCATAATAAACCCCAGGAACTAATGGGGATCCATAATAAACCCCAGGAAGAGTAGCTGCTGCTTTGGCAGGAACTAATGGGGATCCATAATATACCCCAGGAAGAGTAGCTGCTGCCTTGACAGGAACTAATGGAGATCCATAATAAACCCCAGGAAGAGTAGCTGCTGCTTTGGCAGGAACTAATGGGGATCCATAATATACCCCAGGAAGAGTAGCTGCTGCCTTGACAGGAACTAATGGAGATCCATAATAAATACAAATATCATGTAGAAGTGAATAACTTAGGCTTTAGGAAATGCAAACTACTATAGAGATCGATGGGAGGGGAGACCCATGTATCCCACTTCAATCAACCAGGCGTTCAGTCACCCCCTTGGCTTCAGTTACCCACTTGGCTTCAGTCACCCACTTGGCTTCAGTCACCCACTTGGCTTCAGTCACCCCCTTGGCTTCCGTCACCCCCTTGGCTTCAGTCACCCACTTGGCTTCCGTCACCCCCTTGGCTTCAGTCACCCCCTTGGCTTCAGTCACCCCCAAAATTGAATCGGGAGACAAATACAGCTTTGACCTCCTCTCTCACTGGGGTCCTGGGATGGACAGATCAGGCCTCTCTCACTGGGCAGACAGGGGTCCTGGGGTGGACAGATCAGGCCTCTCTCACTGGGCAGACAGGGGTCCTGGGATGGACAGATCAGGCCTGTCTCACTGAGCAGACAGGGGTCCTGGGATGGACAGATCAGGCCTCTCTCACTGGGCAGACAGGGGTCCTGGAATGGACAGATCAGGCCTCTCTCACTGGGCAGACAGGGGTCCTGGGATGGACAGATCAGGCCTGTCTCACTGGGCAGAGAGGGGTCCTGGGATGGACAGATCAGGCCTGTCTCACTGGGCAGACAGGGGTCCTGGGATGGACAGATCAGGCCTCTCTCACTGGGCAGACAGGGGTCCTGGGATGGACAGATCAGGCCTCTCTCACTGGGCAGACAGGGGCCCTGGGATGGACAGATCAGGCCTGTCTCACTGGGCAGACAGGGGTCCTGGGATGGACAGATCAGGCCTCTCTCACTGGGCAGACAGGGGCCCTGGGATGGACAGATCAGGCCTGTCTCACTGGGCAGACAGGGGTCCTGGGATGGACAGCTTCCCCACGTACAGCGCTGTATTAAGGATGACCTCGTTGAAGAGGAGACCCAGAAGCCTGTCTCCGTTGCCTTGGGAAAGCTGATTTCGTAGCACAGCATTCCTGCTGCAGTGGTTGCCTGGGAAACTGTGTATCATTACAGCTTGATGACAGTAGAAAGACAGAAAGAGATGGAAGGTGGGATAAGAATACCCCCCCCCCCATCATCATGATTATCCCCCATGACACAAGCTACATCAGCTGTATGATAAGAATACCCCCCCCCCATCATCATGATTATCCCCCATGACACAAACTACATCAGCTGTATGATAAGAATACCCCCCCCATCATCATGATTATCCCCCATGACACAAGCTACATCAGCTGTATGATAAGAATACCCCCCCATCATCATGATTATCCCCCATGACACAAACTACATCAGCTGTATGATAAGAATACCCCCCCATCATCATGATTATCCCCCGTGACACAAGCTACATCAGCTGTATGATAAGAATACCCCCCCCCATCATCATGATTATCCCCCATGACACAAGCTACATCAGCTGTATGATAAGAATACCCTGAATATGATTATCTGGAGGGAATAGCTTATACTACACATGAGGTATTCTCCGACTCAATGTAGAGGGCTCAGGGATGGAAGAATATCTACTGTTCACATGTTAAAGCATCCATAGTGCATTATCTAACGTTAGCCCCCTGATCCCCCCCCCCAAAAAAAACAAAAATGTTGGCTACCGTGTCAGACTCATCCAACTCTGATACTTAGGGTCAGCGCTAGCTAGATCTACTGATCCCTTGTCAATGATGGTAAAGCGTCCGTCTTCAGGATTAGCTTCCTGGCCAGATCCATTAAATGTTATCGCCAATTGATGAAGCAACTTCACTCAAAATGAACTGTGCACGCCTCCCGGGTGCGGCTGGCTTCCGGGTTGGATGTGCGCTGTGTTAAGAAGCAGTGCGGCTTGGTTGGGTTGTGTATCGGAGGACGCATGACTTTCAACCATCGTCTCTCCCGAGCCCGTACGGGAGTTGTAGCGATGAGACAACAACAACAATTGGATACCATTAAATTGGGGAGAAAAAGGGGTAAAAAAAAATAATAATAAAAAAAAAATGAACTGTGCACTGCTATCAGATGTTTTCATTCTTCAGAGAATAGTGTAAGGTCTTTCTCTTTCTCTCTCTCTCTCTCTCTCTCTCTCTCTCTCTCTCTCTCTCTCTCTCTCTCTCTCTCTCTCTCTCTCTCTCTCTCTCTCTCTCTCTCTCTCTCTCTCTGTCTCTCCCTCTCTCTCTCTCTCTCTCTCTCTCTCTCTCTCTCTCTCTCTCTCTCTCTCTCTTTCTCTTTCTCTTTCTCTTTCTCTCTCTCTATCTCTTTCTCTCTCTCTCTCTCTCTCTCTCTCTCTCTCTCTCTCTCTCTCTCTCTCTTTCTCTTTCTCTTTCTCTCTCTCTTTCTCTCTCTCTGTCTCTCTCTCTGTCTCTCTCTCTCTCTCTGTCTCTCTTTCTCTCTCTCTCTATCTCTCTCTCTCTCTCTCTTTCTCTCTGTCAGTCTCTCTCTCTCTCTCTCTCTCTCTCTCTCTCTCTCTCTCTCTCTCTCTCTCTCTCTCTCTCTCTCTCTCTCTCTCTCTCTCTCTCTCTCTCTCTCTCTCTCTCTCTCTCTCTCTCTCTCTCTCTCTCTCTCTCTCTCTCTCTCTCTCTCTCTCTCTCTCTCTCTCTCTCTCTCTCAATGGTATGGTATAATTTACAGCTAACACCCTAACTAATGCCAGGCCTGTATTTAGCGTTCCATCTTTGCCCAATCACAGTTAATGCCCCCTATCGCCGGGCGGATTAGCAGGAAGGCCATGATTTGTGATGTCATCGGAGCGGCTACGACCTTTAACCAGCAAAAGCTCTATTTTTGGAAAGGCTCATAATTTCCTAAAACCCAAATCCTCAAAATCCTTTTGATTTTAATACTTTTAATAGCATTGGAGGTCATATTTCTGTCAAAAATGTGTCTTTGTTTCTGTCTGTGTGTTCCCTGTCTGTCTGTTTCCTATCTGTGTGTTCCCTGTCTGTGTGTTTCCTGTCTGTGTGTGTTCCCTGTCTGTGTGTTTCTTGTCTGTCTGTTCCCTGTCTGTCTGTTTCCTCTCCGGTGTGTTACCTGTCTGTGTGTTTCCTGTCTGTCCACATTCATACTTTAGGGCCCAAATATGTTACGGTGCGTGAATGAGGACCCAAAAGCGAATTAACTTAAACAGAGCTTCTTTAATTACCAAACATAGGTAGGCTCAGACGGACCGGCAGATTCCGACAGGACAAGACAAGGTTACAGCAAACATGACGACAGTCTGGTTCAGGCATGAAACACAACAAACAAGAATCCGACAAGGACAGGAACAAAAACAGAGAGAGATATAGGGGACTAATCAGAGGGAAAAAGGGAACAGGTGGGAAAAGGGGTGACGAGGTGGTTAGGAGGAGACAAGGCACAGCTGGGGGAAAGAGGGGGTGGAAAGGTAACCTAACAACGACCAGCAGAGGGAGACAGGGTGAAGGGAAAGGACAGAGACAAGACACAACATGACAGTACATGACAGTACCCCCCCACTCACCGAGCGCCTCCTGGCGCACTCGAGGAGGAAACCTGGCGGCAACGGAGGAAATCCTCGATCAGCGCACGGTCCAGCACGTCCCGAGAGGGAACCCAACTCCTCTCCTCAGGACCGTACCCCTCCCAATCTACGAGGTACTGGTGACCACGGCCCCGAGGACGCATGTCCAAAATTCTACGGACCCTGTAGATGGGTGCGCCCTCGACAAGGATGGGGGGGGGGGGGGGGAAGACGAGCGGGGGCGCGAAGGACGGGCTTGATGCAGGAGACATGGAAGACCGGGTGGACGCGACGAAGGTATCGCGGAAGAAGAAGTCGAACTGCGACAGGATTAATGACCCGAGAAATACGGAACGGACCAATGAACCGCGGGGTCAACTTGCGAGAAGCCGTCTTAAGGGGAAGGTTCTGAGTGGAGAGCCAAACTCTCTGACCGCGACAATATCTAGGACTCTTAGTTCTACGCTTATTAGCAGCCCTCACAGTCTGCGTCCTATAACGGCAAAGTGCAGACCTGACCCTCTTCCAGGTGCGCTCGCAACGTTGGACAAAAGCCTGAGCGGAGGGGACGCTGGACTCGGCGAACTGAGATGAGAACAGCGGAGGCTGGTACCCGAGGCTACTCTGAAAAGGAGATAGCCCGGTCGCAGACGAAGGAAGCGAGTTGTGGGCGTATTCTGCCCAGGGGAGCTGTTCTGACCAAGACGCAGGGTTACGAAAAGAAAGACTGCGTAAGATGCGACCAATAGTCTGATTGGCCCGTTGTGCTTGACCGTTAGACTGGGGGTGAAAGCCGGAAGAGAGACTGACGGAAGCCCCAATCAAACGGCAAAACTCCCTCCAAAATTGAGACGTGAATTGCGGACCTCTGTCCGAAACGACGTCTGACGGAAGGCCATGAATTCTGAAAACATTCTCGATGATGATTTGTGCCGTCTCTTTAGCAGAAGGAAGCTTAGCAAGGGGAATGAAATGAGCCGCCTTAGAGAACCTATCGACAACCGTAAGAATAACAGTCTTCCCCGCTGACGAAGGCAGTCCGGTGACAAAATCTAAGGCGATGTGAGACCACGGTCGAGAAGGAATAGGAAGCGGCCTGAGACGGCCGGCAGGAGGAGAGTTACCGGACTTAGTCTGCGCGCAGACCGAACAAGCAGCCACGAAACGACGCGTGTCATGCTCCCGGGTGGGCCACCAAAAACGCTGGCGAATGGAAGCAAGCGTACCCCGAACGCCAGGGTGGCCGGCTAACTTGGCAGAGTGAGCCCACTGAAGAACGGCCAGACGAGTAGGAACGGGAACGAAAAGAAGGTTCCTAGGACAAGCGCGCGGCGACGGAGTGTGAGTGAGCGCTTGTTTTACCTGCCTCTCAATTCCCCAGACAGTCAACCCGACAACACGCCCCTCAGGGAGAATCCCCTCGGGGTCAGTGGAGGCTACTGAAGAACTGAAGAGACGAGACAAAGCATCAGGCTTGGTGTTCTTAGAGCCCGGACGATAAGAAATCACGAACTCGAAACGAGCGAAAAACAGCGCCCAACGCGCCTGACGCGCATTAAGTCGTTTGGCAGAACGGATGTACTCAAGGTTCCTATGGTCAGTCCAAACGACAAAAGGAACGGTCGCCCCCTCCAACCACTGTCGCCATTCGCCTAGGGCTAACCGGATGGCGAGCAGTTCGCGGTTACCCACATCATAGTTACGTTCCGACGGCGACAGGCGATGAGAAAAATACGCGCATGGGTGGACCTTGTCGTCAGAGAGGGAGCGCTGAGAAAGAATGGCTCCCACGCCCACCTCTGACGCGTCAACCTCGACAACGAACTGTCTAGAGACGTCAGGTGTAACAAGGATAGGAGCGGATGTAAAACGATTCTTGAGGAGATCAAAAGCTCCCTGGGCGGAAACGGACCACTTAAAGCACGTCAGAAATAAGGGCTGTGAGAGGAGCTGCCACCTGACCGAAATTACGGATGAAACGACGATAGAAGTTCGCGAAGCCGAGAAAGCGCTGCAGCTCGACGCGTGACTTAGGGACGGGCCAATCAATGACAGCTTGGACCTTAGCGGGATCCATCTTAATGCCTTCAGCGGAAATAACAGAACCGAGAAATGTGACGGAGGAGGCATGAAAAGTGCACTTCTCAGCCTTCACAAAAAGACAATTCTCTAAAAGGCGCTGGAGGACACGTCGAACGTGCTGAACATGAATCTGGAGTGACGGTGAAAAAATCAGGATATCGTCAAGGTAAACGAAAACAAAGATGTTCAGCATGTCTCTCAGGACATCATTGACTAATGCCTGAAAGACAGCTGGAGCGTTAGCGAGGCCGAAAGGAAGAACCCGGTATTCAAAGTGCCCTAACGGAGTGTTAAACGCCGTCTTCCACTCGTCCCCCTCCCTGATGCGCACGAGATGGTAAGCGTTACGAAGGTCCAACTTAGTGAAAAACCTGGCTCCCTGCAGGATCTCGAAGGCTGAAGACATAAGAGGAAGCGGATAACGATTCTTCACTGTTATGTCATTCAGCCCTCGATAATCTATGCAGGGGCGCAGAGACCCGTCCTTCTTCTTGACAAAAAAAAACCCCGCTCCGGCGGGAGAGGAGGAGGGGACTATGGTACCGGCGTCAAGAGCTACAGACAAATAATCTTCGAGAGCCTTACGTTCGGGAGCCGACAGAGAGTATAGTCTACCCCGGGGGGGGGGTGGTTCCCGGAAGGAGATCAATACTACAATCATACGACCGGTGTGGAGGAAGAGAGGTGGCCCTGGACCGACTGAACACCGTGCGCAGATCGTGATATTCCTCCGGCACCCCTGTCAAATCACCAGGCTCCTCCTGTGAAGAAGAGACAGAGGAAACAGGAGGGATAGCAGACATTAAACATTTCACATGACAAGAGACGTTCCAGGAGAGGATAGAATTACTAGACCAATTAATGGAAGGATTATGACAAACTAGCCAGGGATGGCCCAAAACAACAGGTGTAAAAGGTGAACGAAAAATTAAAAAAGAAATGGTTTCACTATGATTACCAGAAACAGTGAGGGTTAAAGGTAGCGTCTCACGCTGAATCCTGGGGAGAGGACTACCATCCAGGGCGAACAAGGCCGTGGGCTCCTTTAACTGTCTGAGAGGAATGTCATGTTCCCGAGCCCAGGTCTCGTCCATAAAACAGCCCTCCGCCCCAGAGTCTATTAAGGCACTGCAGGAAGCTGACGAACCGGTCCAGCGTAGATGGACCGACAAGGTAGCGCAGGATCTTGAAGGAGAGACAGGAGTAGTAGCGCTCACCAGTAGCCCTCCGCTTACTGACGAGCTCTGGCCTTTTACTGGACATGAAGTGACAAAATGACCAGCGGAACCGCAATAGAGACAGAGGCGGTTGGTGATTCTCCGTTCCCTCTCCTTAGTCGAGATGCGGATACCTCCCAGCTGCATGGGCTCAGCACCCGAGCCGGCAGAGGAAGATGGTAGTGATGCGGAGAGGGGGGCGACGGAGAGCGCGAGCTCCTTTCCACGAGCTCGGTGACGAAGATCAACCCGTCGCTCAATGCGAATAGCGAGTTCAATCAAGGAATCCACGCTGGAAGGAACCTCCCGGGAGAGAATCTCATCCTTTACCTCTGCGCGGAGACCCTCCAGAAGACGAGCGAGCAAGGCCGGCTCGTTCCAGCCACTGGAGACAGCAAGAGTGCGAAACTCAATAGAGTAGTCTGTTATGGATCGATTGCCTTGACATAGGGAAGACAGGGCCCTGGAAGCCTCCTCCCCAAAAACAGATCGATCAAAAACCCGTATCATCTCCTCCTTAAAGTCCTGATACTGGTTAGTACACTCAGCCCTTGCCTCCCAGATTGCCGTGCCCCACTCACGAGCCCGTCCAATAAGGAGAGATATGACGTAGGCGACACGAGCAGTGCTCCTGGAGTAAGTGTTGGGCTGGAGAGAAAACACAATATCACACTGGGTGAGGAACGAGCGGCATTCAGTGGGCTCCCCAGAGTAACACGGCGGGTTATTGATTCTGGGCTCCGGAGATTCGAAAGCCCTGGAAGTGGCCGGTGGATCGAGGCGGAGATGGTGAACCTGTTCTGTGAGGTTGGAGACTTGGGTGGCCAGGGTCTCAACGGCATGTCGAGCAGCAGACACTTCCTGCTCGTGTCTGCCTAGCATCGCTCCCTGGATCCCGACGGCTGAGTGGAGAGGATCCGAAGTCGCTGGGTCCATTCTTGGTCGGATTCTTCTGTTACGGTGCGTGAATGAGGACCCAAAAGCGAATTCACTTAAACAGAGCTTCTTTAATTACCAAACATAGGTAGGCTCAGACGGACCGGCAGATTCCGACAGGACAAGACAAGGTTACAGCAAACATGACGACAGTCTGGTTCAGGCATGAAACACAACAAACAAGAATCCGACAAGGACAGGAACAAAAACAGAGAGAGATATAGGGGACTAATCAGAGGGAAAAAGGGAACAGGTGGGAAAAGGGGTGACGAGGTGGTTAGGAGGAGACAAGGCACAGCTGGGGGAAAGAGGGGGTGGAAAGGTAACCTAACAACGACCAGCAGAGGGAGACAGGGTGAAGGGAAAGGACAGAGACAAGACACAACATGACAGTACATGACAAAATAACTTGCAACACAACTACATAATTACTGACCACAACTACTGACCAAACTACTGACCACAACTACTGCCCTGAATTGCACTAGCTCTGGCCTAGCTCTGGTCCTGGGTATAGTTAGCTATCTATAGTCTGCACTACAAATTACAACTACTTAAATTAGCCCACATTAGCATATTAGCATATAATAATTATATATATATAATTGTAACTCTTGAATCGTTCAAGCTAAGGACACCAAAACAACGTTCACATGTTCAGGCTGTCATATCCTATCAATCGATCAATACATTAATCAATATTTTTTATCTACCTACTTTCTCAACTATAACCAGTCACCACCATTATATCATATTTCAAAACCTACTATACAGCTAACATACTTTAAAACAAGCTAGAAAACACACCAGATTTACTTCAGGAAATGTCTTTTCAGCCTAAAGAGTTTATTAATTAGACAGAAATACAGCTAGCTATCAGTTGGTCTACATACAAACCTATTCTATAGCTAGCTATCAGTAGGTCTACATACAAACCTATTCTACAGCTAGCTATCAGTAGGTCTACATACAAACCTATTCTACAGCTAGATATCAGTAGGTCTACATACAAACCTATTCTACAGCTATCTATCAGTAGGTCTACATACAAACCTATTCTACAGCTAGCTATCAGTAGGTCTATATACAAACCTATTCTACAGCTAGCTATCAGTAGGTCTACATACAAACCTATTCTACAGCTAGCTATCAGTAGGTCTACATACAAACCTATTCTACAGCTAGCTATCAGTAGGTCTACAGCTAGCTATCAGTAGGTATATAGCTAGCTATCAGTAGGTCTATATACAAACCTATTCTACAGCTAGCTATCAGTAGGTCTACATACAAACCTATTCTACAGCTAGCTATCAGTAGGTCTATATACAAACCTATTCTACAGCTAGCTATCAGTAGGTCTACATACAAACCTATTCTACAGCTAGCTATCAGTAGGGCCAGTAACCATTGGGCCAGCTGGATCAAATCCCCGAGCTGACAAGGTCAAAATCTGTCGTTCTGCCCCTGAACAAGGCAGTTTACCCACTTTTCCTAGACCAGTTAACCCACTGTTCCTAGACCAGTTAACCCACTTTTCCCAGACCAGTTTACCCACTGTTCCTAGACCAGTTTACCCACTGTTCCTAGACCAGTTTACCCACTGTTCCTAGACCAGTTAATGCACTGTTCCTAGACCAGTTTACCCACTGTTCCTAGACCAGTTAACCCACTGTTCCTAGACCAGTTTACCCACTGTTCCTAGACCAGTTTACCCACTGTTCCTAGACCAGTTAATGCACTGTTCCTAGACCAGTTTACCCACTGTTCCTAGACCAGTTTACCCACTGTTCCTAGACCAGTTTACCCACTGTTCCCAGACCAGTTTACCCACTGTTCCCATGTATGCCGTCATTGTAAATAGAAAAATGCTTCTAAACTGGCTTGCCTAGTTAAATAAAGGTACAAAAATGAATCTAACTTCATTCACACTGTTCTATTGATTCTCTCCTAAGAGTGTTGATCCTGAATATCACTTTGTCCTCTGTATTGTATTTCTTCTTTCAAATGTAGGTTAGACATTTTTGTGATCTAAGTGCCCCGAAATCCAAAATGCTTTGTATAGTAGTCTATCAAAAGGAACCTTTTCTTCATTAAACTTTGACTATATGTAAATGCTTTGCCTTAAATAGTAAAGTCAAACTTTTTATACCTCTACCACATAAATATTTTTTAAGGAGATAAAGCAAGTCCCAATAATTGTCCTTCATGTACAATTACAGTGAAGTCAGAAGTTTACATACACTTATGTTGGAGTCATTCAAACTTGTTTTTCAACCACTCCACACATTTCTTGTTAAAGTTTTGGCAAGTCGGTTCGGACATCAACTTTGTGCATGACACAAGTAAGTTTTCCAATAATTGTTCACAGACGGATTATTTCACTTATAATTCACTGTATCACAATTCCAGTGGGTCAGAAGTTTACATACACTAATTTGACTGTGCTTTAAATAGCTTGGAAAATTCCAGAAAATTATGTCATGGCTTTAGAAGCTTCTGATAGGCTAATTGACATCATTTGAGTCAATTGGAGGTGAACCTGTGGATGTATTTCAAGGCCTACCTTCAAACTCGGTGCCTCTAATGGACATTATGGGAAAATCAAAATAAATCAGCCAAGACCATATAAAAATAATTGCAGACCTCCACAAGTCTGGTTCATCCTTGGGAGCAATTTCCAAACGCCTGAAGGTACCACGTTGATCTGTACAAACAATAGTACGCAAGTATTAACACCATGGGACCACACAGCCGTGACACCGCTCAGGAAGGAGACGCGTTCTGTCTCCTAGAGATTAATGTACTTTGGTGCAAAAAGTGCAAATCAATCCCAGAACAACAGCAAAGGACCTTGTGAAGATGCTGGAGGAAACAGGTACAAAAGTATCTACATCCACAGTAAAACGAGTCCTATATCGACATAACCTGAAAGGCCACTCAGCACGGAAGAAGACACTGCTCCAAAACAGCCATAAAAAACCTAGACTATGGTTTGCAACTGCACATGGGGACAAAGATCGTACTTTTTGGAGAAATGTCCTCTGGTCTGATGAAACAAAAAGAGAACTGTTGTTTGGCTATAATGATTATTATTATATTTGGAGTAAAAAGGGGGAGGCTTGCAAGCCAAAGAACCCCATCCCAACCATGAAGCACGGGGGTGGCAGCATCATGTTGTGAGGGTGCTTTGCTGCAGGAGGGACTGATGCACTTCACAAAATAGAGGACATCATGAGTAAAGAAAATTATGTGGACATATTGAAGCAACATCTCAAGACATCAGTCAGGAAGTTAAAGCTTGGTCGCAAATGGGTCTTCCAAATGGACAATGACCCCAAGCATACTTCCAAAGTTGTGGCAAAATGGCTTAAGGACAACAAATCAAGGTATTGGAGTGGCCAACACAAAGCCCTGACCTCAATCCCATAGAATATTTGTGGGCTGAACTGAAAAGGCGTCTGCGAGCAAGGAGGCCTACAAACCTGACCTCCTCTGTCAGGAGGAATGGGCCAAAATTTACCCAACTTATTGTTGGAAGCTTGTGGATGGCTACCCAAAATGTTTGACTTTAAACAATTTAAAGGCAACGCTACCAAATAGTAATTGAGTGTACGTACACTTCTGACCCAATGGGAATGTGATGAAAGAAATAAAAGATGAAATAAATCACTCTCTCTACTATTATTCTGACATTTCACATTCTTAAAATAAAGTGGTGATCCTAACTGACCTAAGACATGGAATTTTTACTAGGATTAAATGTCAGGAATTGTGAAAAGCTGAGTTTAAATGTATTTGGCTAAGGTGTATGTAAACTTCTGACTTCAATTATACATCTAGTTATTATTATTAATATTATTTAGCTTCTCCTTTTACACAGTTTAAGCTAAAAATGCAGTTTAAACTTTAAAATGTGTAGACCAGTGTGCTTACATCATTTTTGGGGGATATCTTTTATATTTTTTAAGTTATCATTTTCTGAAACAAAGATTGAACTCTTTAGCCTGAGTGCCAAGTGCAGGTCTGGAGGAAACCATTCCTACGGTGAAGCATGGTGTGTTTTTCAGCGGCAGGGACTGTGAGACTAGTCAGCATAAAGGGAAAGATGAATGGAGTAAAGTACAGAGAGATCCTTGATCAACAAAGTACAAAGTAAAGGGTCTGAATACTTATGTATTTTATTTTTTAATACATTCGCAAAAACTCTAAAAACAGTTTTTGTTTTGTCATTAATGGGGTATTTATTCAATTTTAAAACAAGGCTGTAACATAACACAATGTGGGAAAAGTCAAGGGGTCTGAATACTTTCCAAATGCACTGTAGTTACCTACAATCTCTTTCTCTTCAGCTCCTCCACCAACCTCTCACTGGCTTTCACTCTGGTTTCCAGAACTACAATAAAATAAAACATGTACAATCAACCTAGAAAGAGCGCAAGATGGCGGTGCAAATGCATTTTTTTTGGTAGCTGAAGCTGATTGGATATCTTCACCCAAAATATGACAATTTCGGTCATAATGAACATGGTTTAGTTTGTATACAAAAGTAATTGATTACTTTCTGCAAGTTATTCACCTCTAAAACTATTAAGTTTTCAACAAGACTAGATAGCTAGATCAGTTAGCTAGCTAAATAAATTGCTTGTCTATGTGGAAACTTCCACGACCAGAACCAAAAGAAAAGATATTGAGAAATCGTCAGATGGACAATTAACAGCAAAAGATGATATGGTTTCCTCTTCAGAATGTAACAGTGGGGGGAAATACTGCTGTGGGCGAAGAATCAAATCAAATGTATTTACAAAGCCCTTCTTACATCAGCTGATATCTCAAAGTGTTATACAGAAACCCAGCCTAAAACCCCAAACAGTATGCAATACAGGTGTAGAAGCACGGTGGCTAGGAAAAACTCCCTAGAAAGGCCAAAACCTAGGAAGTAACCTAGAGAGGAACCAGGCTATGAGGGGTGGCCAGTCCTCTTCTGGCTGTGCCGAGTGGAGATTATAACAGAACATGGCCTTTGGTGAGCACGGACAACAATGCGCACATCTTGCGCCCATCCAGTCCCTAGCTCAGGCCGTTACCTTACAACACCGACACTCCAGTCAAGCCCCAGGGGAAAAAGATGAGGCCAAGAGGGTATGTCACTTCTTGAGATGAAAAACAATATTGTGATGCTTTTAACAGCAAAGATAGATGAAAGGGCAAATGGCTTGGAGGACATGGTTAGGTGAAAATTGAGGCCAAAAGGAAATCTGTTGACTTTATCTATCGGGAAGTGAAAACCCTCAAAAGTGACAAAAAGATCTACCAGGAAAATTACAAAAAGGTGGCTGAGCTCCATGGAATTCCAGAGCAGATGGGTGAGGTCATCAAATGCAGAGTTGTTGACATCTGTGGAGCGGTCATTCCAGAGTTGTTGACATCTGTGGAGCTGTCATTCCAGAGTTGTTGACATCTGTGGAGCTGCTTTTCCAGAGTTGTTGACATCTGTGGAGCTGACATTCCAGAGTTGTTGACATTCCAGAGTTGTTGACATCTGTGGAGCTGACATTCCAGAGATGTTGACATCTGTGGAGCTGACATTCCAGAGTTGTTGACATCTGAGGAGCTGACATTCCAGAGTTGTTGACATCTGAGGAGATTACATTCCAGAGTTGTTGACATCTGTGGAGCTGACATTCCAGAGTTGTTGACATCTGTGGAGCTGTCATTCCAGAGATGTTGACATTCCAGATTTGTTGACATTCCAGAGTTGTTGACATCTGTGGAGCTGTCATTCCAGAGTTGTTGACATCTGTGGAGCTGACATTCCAGAATTGTTGACATTCCAGAGTTGTTGACATCTGTGGAGCTGTCATTCCAGAGTTGTTGACATCTGTGGAGCTGACATTCCAGAGTTGTTGACATCTGTGGAGCTGTCATTCCAGAATTGTTGACATCTGTGGAGCTGTCATTCCAGAGTTGTTGACATTCCACAGTTGTTGACATCTGTGGAGCTGACATTCCAGAGTTGTTGACATCTGTGGAGCTGACATTCCAGAGTTGTTGACATCTGTGGAGCTGACATTCCAGAGTTGTTGACATCTGTGGAGCTGACATTCCAGAGTTGTTGACATCTGAGGAGCTGACATTCCAGAGTTGTTGACATCTGAGGAGATTACATTCCAGAGTTGTTGACATCTGTGGAGCTGACATTCCAGAGTTGTTGACATCTGTGGAGCTGACATTCCAGAGTTGTTGACATCTGTGGAGCTGACATTCCAGAGTTGTTGACATCTGTGGAGCTGACATTCCAGAGTTGTTGACATCTGTGGAGCTGACATTCCAGAGTTGTTGACATCTGTGGAGCTGTCATTCCAGAGATGTTGACATTCCAGAGTTGTTGACATCTGTGGAGCTGTCATTCCAGAGTTGTTGACATTCCATAGTTGTTGACGTCTGTGGAGCTGACATTCCAGAGTTGTTGACATCTGTCGAGCTGACATTCCAGAGTTGTTGACATCTGTGGAGCTGACATTCCAGAGTTGTTGACATTCCAGAGTTGTTGACATTCCAGAGTTGTTGACATCTGTGGAGCTGTCATTCCAGAGTTGTTGACATCTGTGGAGCTGACATTCCAGAATTGTTGACATTCCAGAGTTGTTGACATCTGTGGAGCTGACATTCCAGAGTTGTTGACATCTGTGGAGCTGTCATTCCAGAATTGTTGACATCTGTGGAGCTGTCATTCCAGAGTTGTTGACATTCCAGAGTTGTTGACATCTGTGGAGCTGACATTCCAGAGTTGTTGACATCTGTGGAGCTGACATTCCAGAGTTGTTGACATCTGTGGAGCTGACATTCCAGAGTTGTTGACATCTGTGGAGCTGTCATTCCAGAGTTGTTGATATTCCAGAGTTGTTGACATTCCAGAGTTGTTGACATCTGTGGAGCTGTCATTCCAGAGTTGTTGATATTCCAGAGTTGTTGACATTCCAGAGTTGTTGAACTTCCAGAGATGTTGTCATCTGTGGAGCTGTCATTCCAGAGTTGTTGACATCTGTGGAGCTGTCATTCCAGATTTGTTGACATTCCAGAGTTGTTGACATCTGTGGAGCTGTCATTCCAGAGTTGTTGACATCTGTGGAGCTGTCATTCCAGAGTTGTTGACATCTGTGGAACTGTCTTTCCAGAGTTGTTGATATTCCAGAGTTGTTGACATTCCAGAGTTGTTGACTTCTGTGGAGCTGTCATTCCAGAGTTGTTGACATTCCAGAGTTGTTGATATTCCAGAGTTGTTGACATTCCAGAGTTGTTGACATTCCAGAGTTATTGTCATCTGTGGAGCTGTCATTCCAGAGTTGTTGACATCTATGGAGCAGTCATTCCAGAGTTGTTGACATCTGTGGAGCTGACATTCCAGAGTTGTTGACATCTGTGGAGCTGACATTCCAGAGTTGTTGACATCTGTGGAGCTGACATTCCAGAGTTGTTGACATCTGTGGAGCTGACATTCCAGAGTTGTTGACATCTGTGGAGCTGTCATTCCAGAGTTGTTGATATTTCAGAGTTGTTGACATTCCAGAGTTGTTGACATCTGTGGAGCTGTCATTCCAGAGTTGTTGATATTCCAGAGTTGTTGACATTCCAGAGTTGTTGAACTTCCAGAGATGTTGTCATCTGTGGAGCTGTCATTCCAGAGTTGTTGACATCTGTGGAGCTGTCATTCCAGATTTGTTGACATTCCAGAGTTGTTGACATCTGTGGAGCTGTCATTCCAGAGTTGTTGACATCTGTGGAGCTGTCATTCCAGAGTTGTTGACATCTGTGGAACTGTCTTTCCAGAGTTGTTGATATTCCAGAGTTGTTGACATTCCAGAGTTGTTGACTTCTGTGGAGCTGTCATTCCAGAGTTGTTGACATTCCAGAGTTGTTGATATTCCAGAGTTGTTGACATTCCAGAGTTGTTGACATTCCAGAGTTATTGTCATCTGTGGAGCTGACATTCCAGAGTTGTTGACATCTATGGAGCAGTCATTCCAGAGTTGTTGACATCTGTGGAGCTGACATTCCAGAGTTGTTGACATCTGTGGAGCTGTCATTCCAGAGTTGTTGACATCTGTGGAGCTGTCTTTCCAGAGTTGTTGACATCTGTGGAGCTGTCATTCCAGAGTTGTTGTCATCTGTGGAGCTGTCATTCCAGAGTTGTTGTCATCTTTGGAGCTGTCATTCCAGAGTTGTTGACATCTGTGGAGCTGTCATTCCCGAATCAAAAGTAGACATCATCCATCGTTTGGGAAGATTCAAGGATCAAGACAAGAGACCGAAGACAACCATCATCCGGTTCACCAACATATCTACACGGGATCTTCTCTGGAGGCAAGCGAAGAATTGTGAGTTCATCATCAAGCGAACATTGAGGTTCACGGAGGATCTGACCTCAGCAGACAAAGTGACAAGAGAGAAACTGTGGCTGATGGCTGCAGCCTGAAAGGCAGGAAAAACTGCACTTTATATCGGTGCAAGAGTGAACATCGATGTGAAATAAATACAGCCAAATCAGAACATTTGAGAGAGAGCCAGAGTCTACCTCGGACAGAACTGGTAGGCCTTTACATTGCCTAATTGCCAGGTGATAAGCAGCTTTTTATTTTAAATAATTTACACAAACACTCGAATGAGAAAAGGCTGACCTAAAAACTGGCAAACTCAACACTAACTATGGGTGAATAACTGCTTATTGTATAGTCTACACAATGTCTCCCCCTTGTGGGAGCAAGAATAATTTGATAAGTTTATGAACAGTATTCCTTAGTTTTTTGTTGGAGGGGTTAATAATGGGATGGAATCTGTTAGAGTTACACGCCCCATACAGAACAACAACACCACTCTCCCTGAGGCCCTGCCCCATACAGAACAACAACACCACTCTCCCTGAGGCCCTGCCCCATACAGAACAACAACACCACTCTCCCTGAGGCCCTGCCCCATACAGAACAACAACACCACTCTCCCTGAGGCCACGCCCCATACAGAACAACACCACTCTCCCTGAGGCCACGCCCCATACAGAACAACAACACCACTCTCCCTGAGGCCACGCCCCATATACAGAACAGCACCACTCTCCCTGAGGCCCTGCCCCATACAGAACAACAACACCACTCTCCCTGAGCCCATGCCTCATACAGAACAACAACACCACTCTCCCTGAAGCCATGCCCCAGACAGAACAACAACACCACTCTCCCTCAGCCCATGCCCCGTACAGAACAACAACACCACCCCTGTCTCCCAAAGCCCATGCCCCAGACAGACAGAACAACACCAGCAGAACTACAGCACCCCACATTTTGAAATCACACATGATTTCAGAAATGATGTAGTCTATGAGTCTCATTTCCCTTTATATACACTCACAACATAGTGATATAGTCTATGAGTCTCAGTCCCCTTTATATACACTCACAACATATTGGTATCGTCTGAGGCTCAGTTTTTACGTGTAAAAGCTTGGGGGGAATTTAGTAGTCTAGACGTACTCCAACGTCACACAACAGCCATGAGGCAGTGATGGTATCCACCAGCAGTGCTGGAGAGCTGCCTTCTCCTGTGAAAACAACCTGAATTCTCTGTGATGTCACTCATGCAGATCAGGATGCACTGCTAGGGCAGTGATTGGTTCCTGGTCTAAACCTTCCCTGAGGTGATTGGTTGAGTGACATGATCTCTTCAATGAGCTTCAGCCCGCAGGATAGGAGTGGAGGGTTGGTGTTTCTATATTCTGTTACTGAAGCCTGTACAATCTCTGAAATGCTTTTGAATTAAAATTATACAATCTCTAAAATGGTTTTGAATTAAAATTATACAATCTTAAATGACTGATCTTGGCTGAAGAAGACATTTCAAATATAGGTAATAAATAAATTAAACATCTCTACTAGGTACAGTTGTTTCTTGTTTCTACAGCAAAATCTGAAAAACTAGACCAAGGCATGCTGGGAATAGGCAAATCAGGACAATTTCAATTGGTGAGTCAACTACAGTACAAATCAATAGATGATTTGGGGACAGTTATTGTGTAGATCCCTTGTGGGGTTTTGAAGTGGACCTGTGGAGATAAATGTCTCAAAACCAAGATAGAGGTTTGACATTGGATAAAAAATATCCATATCAATTTATTTTGTGTCTATACTCAGTTTAGCCACAAGATGACAGCATTGCTTATTGAGATAATCTAAAACAGGGACCTCTTCTAGCATGAGCTTCTACTGAGCTGCTCATTTATTTAACTTTCAAATAGGTATGTTGTCTTCTTCCCTGCAACACTTCCCAAGGACTTTGCAGTAAAATAGATCTGTTTTATGTCAATATACCTGTTACAACAATGGTTCATACATTTCAGAAAGTACCCCTTGACCTATTCCACATTTTGTTGTATTATAGCCTGAACTCAAAACGGATCAAATAAAACATTTTATCTCACCCATCTACACACAATACCCCATCATGACATCACAATACCCCATCATGACATCACAATACCCCATCATGACATCACAATACCCCATCATGACATCACAATACGCCATCAGGACATCACAATACCCCATAATTACAAAGAGAAAACATGTTTTAGACATTTTTCTAAAACACTCCTGAGTCAACATTTGGCATCTATTACAGCTCAAATCAAATCAAATTTTATTGGTCACATACACATGGTCAGCAGATGATAATGTGAATGTACCGAAATGCTTGTGCTTCTAGTTCCGACAATGCAGCAATATCTAACAAGTGATCTAACAATTCCACAACAACTACCTAATACACACAAATCCAAGTAAAGGGATGGAAAAAAATATGTACATATAAATATATGTATATATAGATGAGCCATGACTGACCGGCATAGACAAGATGCAATAGATGGTATAGAATACAGTATACACAGATGTGAGTCTTTCTGAGTAATCTCTAAGAGCTTTGCACACCTGGATTGTACACTATTTTAACATTATTCTCTTTTAAAAAAAATATTCAAGCTCTGTCAAGTTGGTTCCTGATCATTGCTAGACAGCCATTTAAGTCTTGCCATAGATTGTCAAGTTGGTTCCTGATCATTGCTGGACAGCCATTTAAGTCTTGCCATAGATTGTCAAGTTGGTTCCTGATCATTGCTGGACAGCCATTTAAGTCTTGCCATAGATTGTCAAGTTGGTTCCTGATCATTGCTGGACAGCCATTTAAGTCTTGCCATAGATTGTCAAGTTGGTTCCTGATCATTGCTGGACAGCCATTTAAGTCTTGCCATAGATTGTCAAGTTGGTTCCTGATCATTGCTGGACAGCCATTTAAGTCTTGCCATAGATTGTCAAGTTGGTTCCTGATCATTGCTGGACAGCCATTTAAGTCTTGCCATAGATTGTCAAGTTGGTTCCTGATCATTACTGGACAGCCATTTAAGCCATAGATTTTCAAGTTGATTTAAGTCTAAACTGTAAGTAGGCCACTCAGGAACAACAACTCCAGTGTGTTTTAGGTTATTGTATCACGACTCAGGATATGACCCAGATACACAAGAGACAGACAGTACACGGGGCTCCAGGATACGCTGGAGAACCATATTGTCCTGCTAAAAAGGTGAATTTGTCTCCCAGTGTCTGTTTGAAGGCAGTCTGAACCAGGTTTTTCTCTAGGATTTTGCCTGTACTTAGCTAAATTCCATTTCTTTTTTATCCGAAAAACCTCCCTAGTCCTTGACGATGGCAAGCATGCTCATAACATGATGCATCTTGAAAATATGAATAGTGGTATTCAGTGATGTCCTGAACGTAAAGCTTTTGACTTACAACAAAGTCATTTTTTCCCCCACATTTTTTGACTTACAACATAAAGTCATTTTCCCACATTTTTTTGAAATTTTACTTTAGTGACTTGCTGCCTTATTCTGTACCTTCTTTTCACTCTGTCATTAAGAAAGTAACTACAATGTTATTGATCCACCCTATCGCAGCCATTAATAACCCCTTAGAATCTATTGACACACCGGTACGCCAATCTAAGGAACATGGCGTTTAAGATGCCCGATTGAAGCTGTTTAAAACTGCCACATTGAGATACACCATGGGCTGCTTCTCAATCCCCCGTGTCGCCCTGGAAAGTGGCAGAGCTACAGCTCTGTTTGTCATTCCCGAAAAATCGGTCTTCACACGAAAACGTCTGCAAAGTAAGTACTGTTGTTGTCCCGTTCTCTTGCATAATTCAACAAGTGGGTCAATAGCAGCACACCCTGAGATTGAAAATCAACAGGCTTGGCTCTAGATTATACCTACCTAAACAAACTTTACATAGTTTGTGAAATCAGACATAATATCACTAGAATTCAAGTGATCACGATTCAGTGGTGAGGTCCAACCATGATAAAGGATTCAGTGGTGAGGTCCAACCAACTCCATGATAAAGGATTCAGTGGCGAGGTCCAACCAACTCCATGATAAAGGATTCAGTGGCGAGGTCCAACCAACTCCATGATAAATGATCCAGTGGTGAGGTCCAACCAACTCCATGATAAAGGATCAAGTGGTGAGGTCCAACCAACTCCATGATAAAGGATTCAGTGGTGAGGTCCAACCAACTCCATGATAAACGATTCAGTGGCGAGGTCCAACCAACTCCATGATAAATGATCCAGTGGTGAGGTCCAACCAACTCCATGATAAAGGATCAAGTGGTGAGGTCCAACCAACTCCATGATAAAGGATTCAGTGGTGAGGTCCAACCAACTCCATGATAAACGATTCAGTGGTGAGGTCCAACCATGATAAAGGATCCAGTGGTGAGGTCCAACCATGATAAAGGATTCAGTGGTGAGGTCCAACCAACTCCATGGTAAAGGATTCAGTGGTGAGGTCCAACCAACTCCATGATAAAGGATTCAGAGGTGAGGTCCAACCAACTCCATGATAAAGGATTCAGAGGTGAGGTCCAACCAACTCCATGGTAAAGGATTCAGTGTTGAGGTCCAACCAACTCCATGGTAAAGAATTCAGAGGTGAGGTCCAACCAACTCCATGATAAAGGATTCAGTGGTGAGGTCCAACCAACCTCATGATAAAGGATGCAGTGGTGAGGTCCAACCAACTCCATGGTAAAGGATTCAGTGATGAGGTCCAACCATGATAAAGGATTCAGAGGTGAGGTCCAACCAACTCCATGATAAAGGATTCAGTGATGAGGTCCAACCATGATAAAGGATTCAGTGGTGAGGTCCAGCCAACTCCATGGTAAACGATTCAGTGGTGAGGTCCAACCAACTCCATGATAAAGGATTCAGTGGTGAGGTCCAACCAACTCCATGATAAAGGATTCAGTGGTGAGGTCCAACCAACTCCATGGTAAAGGATTCAGTGGTGAGGTCCAACCAACTCCATGGTAAAGGATTCAGTTGTGAGGTCCAACCAACTCCATGATAAAGGATTCAGTGGTGAGGTCCAACCAACTCCATGATAAAGGATTCAGTGTTGAGTGGCATTACTGTCAGATGTTATAAAACGAAGTGCGCTATGATAAACCATGTCCATTGGCTTCAAAACACTGGGAGCTGTATTCATGCATATAATATCACCATAATCTTTAACATAAATATATGTAGACTGAATTATCATGTTCTAATATTTTATTAAAGGCCCTATTCCTATATAAGATGCCCAACTTAATTCTTAATTCCTTGACTGACTTGTCAACATGCTTTTAAAAGAGAGCTTTTAGTCAATCCAGATGCTTTTTAAAAGAGAGCTTTTAGTCAATCCAGATGCTTTTTAAAAGAGAGCTTTTAGTCAATCCAGATGCTTTTTAAAAGAGAGCTTTTAGTCAATCCAGATGCTTTTAAAAAGAGAGCTTTTAGTCAATCCAGATGCTTTTAAAAAGATAGCTTTTAGTCATTCCAGATGCCCATAAATGTATAGGCGGTGACACGATCAATGGGGGCAACATCTAACGTACTTATGCACAAATCATCAGCTACATTATTACATGATTTGGAAAATAACAGGTACTTGGTTTTCCCAGCATTTAGTACCAACTTCAGGTCAACCAAGGCTTTCTGCAAGGTAGTAAAAGCAGATTGAAGAGTCAACAGAGCCTGAGCTGCCGTAGGGGGCAGTAGTGTATACAACAGTGGCATCTGCTTACAGATGAAAGTTACAGTTTTGTACAGACCAATGCTGTTAATATAAATAGTGAAAAGAACAGGACCAAGAATCGAACCCTGCGGGACACCTTTTGTTGTGTCTAGAAATCTTATTTTAACGTCATTAGTAAGTACACACTGTGTTCTGTCTTTTAAATAATTATCTATCAGCTACAAGCAGCCCGACCTAAGCCAATTGTTGAGAGTTTCTAAGTAAGGTGTGATCCACCCTTGTTGTCAATCTTGGACAGGTCAATGAAAAGGGCAGCACAGTGTTTCTTTGTATCTAAACAATGTATGACATTTAAAACCATAGCAGTATCAGAGATGTCTTGGTCTGAACCCTGACTGGTTTACATTCAGATGCTATGTAGCAGTATCAGAGATGGTACTATGTCCTGGTCTGAACCCTGACTGGTTTATATTCAGACGATATGTAGCAGTATCAGAGATGGTACTATGTCCTGGTCTGAACCCTGACTGGTTTATATTCAGACGATATGTAGCAGTATCAGAGATGGTACTATGTCCTGGTCTGAACCCTGACTGGTTTACATTCAGACAATATGTAGCAGTATCAGAGATGGTACTATGTCCTGGTCTGAACCCTGACTGGTTTACATTCAGACAATATGTAGCAGTATCAGAGATGGTACTATGTCCTGGTCTGAACCCTGACTGGTTTACATTCAGACGATATGTAGCAGTATCAGAGATGGTACTATGTCCTGGTCTGAACCCTGACTGGTTTATATTCAGACGATATGTAGCAGTATCAGAGATGGTACTATGTCCTGGTCTGAACTCTGACTGGTTTACATTCAGACGATATGTAGCAGTATCAGAGATGGTACTATGTCCTGGTCTGAACTCTGACTGGTTTACATTCAGACGATATGTAGCAGTATCAGAGATGTATCAGAGATGGTACTATGTCCTGGTCTGAACTGGTTTACATTCAGACGATATGTTACAGTTAAAAGGGATCTAAGCTGAGTATTAATCAATAATTCCAGGATTGTTGCTCGGCAACAGAGACTTTGGAAATGGGACGATAATTATTTAGATCACTCGGGTTGCCACCTTTATGTAGAGGAAGTAAATGGGCCTCCTTCCAAACTCTAGGGATGAACTCTATGTAACTGTCAAGTTAAAAATATGTGTTAATGCTTCAGCAATCATTGGAGCAGAAAGCTGTAATAAGAAGGAATCAATCATATCAGCAGATAATTTAACATCGATCGAAAGTAGTTGTTCCAATACATCAGAAGTAGACAGCTGCTCCAGAGAATACAAGGATTCACCGGGGGGTTTGTCTGGTCCTCTATCAAGTCGACTGGGGACCGGGAGAAGGACGAGCAGTTTACTGACTGGCCCGGGTATATTAAACCAATATTTCTTTCAAACAAAACAAAAATGGCAGACATAAAATGTTGATTAAAGGCATCTCATTTTTTTAAATACTGATGTCAGAGTTCAGTATGACTTGCTTGGGTAGGGAAGGAGAGGAATTTCTCTGTTTTCCAAAGTGTGGAAATAGATTAAGTGGAATTGATTTAGATGGATCACCAATAATAACTTGACCAATGACCTAAACCCAGTACCCAGGCCAGAAGCTTCCGTGGTTCTAAACAGATAGCCATGACACTCTATCAGAAGCTTCCGTGGTTCTAAACAGATAGAGAGTGTCGTGGCTATCTGTTTAAAACCATGGAAGCTTCTGATAGAGTGTGTCATGACTATCTGTTTAGGACCATGGAAGCTTCCGATAAACAGATATTCATGACAATCTGTTTAAGATTATGGAAGCTTCTGATAGAGGGTGTCATGGCTATCTGTTCGGTCTACACGGACAAGTTCTGGCCTGGTTTAGATCTTATCTGTCGGAAAGAAATCAATTTGTCTCTGTGGATGGTTTGTCCTCCGACAAATCAACTGTAAATGTCAGTGTTCCTCAATGCTCTGTTTTAGGACCACTATTGTTTTCACTATATATTTTACCTCTTGGGGATGTCATTCGGAAGCATAATGTTAACCTTCACTGCTATACAGATGACACACAGCTGTACATTTCAATGAAACATGGTGAAGCCCCAAAATTGCCCCTCGCTAGAAGCCTGTGTTTCAGACATAAGGAAGTGGATGGCTGCAAACGTTCTACTTTTAAACTCGGACAAAACAGAGATGCTTGTTCTAGGTCCCAAGAAACAAAGAGATCTTCTGTTGAATCTGACAATTAATCTTAATGGTTGTACAGTCGTCTCAAATAAAACTGTGAAGGACCTCGGCGTTACTCTCGACCCTGATCTCTCTTTTGAAGAACATATCAAGACTGTTTCAAGGACAGCTTTTTTCCATCTACGTAACATTGCAAAAATCTGAAACTTTCTGTCCAAAAATGATGCAGAAAAATGAATCCATGTTCTTATCACTTCTAGGATAGACTACTGCATTGCTCTACTTTCTGGCTACCTGGATAAAGCACTAAACTTCAGTTAGTTCTAAACACGGCTGCTAGAATCTCGACTAGAACCAAACAATGTGATCATATTACTCCAGTGCTAGCCTCCCTACACTGGCTTCCTGTTAAGGAAATTGCTGATTTCAAGGTTTTACTGCTAACCTACAAAGCGTTACATGGGCTTGCTCCTACCTATCTCTCTGATTTGGTCCTGCCGTACATACCTACACGTACGCTATGGTCACAAGACGCAGGCCTCCTAATTGTCCCTAGAATTTCTAAGCAAACAGCTGGAGGCAGGGCTTTCTCCTATAGAGCTACACTTTTATGGAATGGTCTGCCTATCCATTTGAGAGACGCAG
This sequence comes from Oncorhynchus mykiss, assembly GCF_013265735.2. Taxonomy (NCBI): domain Eukaryota; kingdom Metazoa; phylum Chordata; class Actinopteri; order Salmoniformes; family Salmonidae; genus Oncorhynchus; species Oncorhynchus mykiss. The sequence continues at coordinate 77,043,840 of NC_048580.1, read as the reverse complement.
ACTCGGTCTCAACCTTTAAGTCTTTATTGAAGACTCATCTCTTCAGTGGGTCATATGATTGAGTGTAGTCTGGCCCAGGAGTGTGAAGGTGAACAGAAAGGCACTGGAGCAATGAACCGCCCTTGCTGTCTCTGCCTGGCCGGTTCCCCTCTCCACTGGGATTCACTGCCTCTAACCCTATTACAGGGGATGAGTCACTGGGTTACTGGTGCTCTTCCATGCCATCCCTAGGAGGGGTGCGTCACTTCAGTGGGTTGAGTCACTGACGTGATCTTCCTGTCCGGGTTGGCGCCCCCACTCTTGGGTTGTGCCGTGGCAGAGATCTTTGTGGGCTATACTCAACCTTGTCTCAGGATGGTAAGTTGGTGGTTGAAGATATCCCTCTAGTGGTGTGGGGTCTGTGCTTTGGCAAAGTGGGTGGGGTTATATCCTGCCTGTTTGGCCCTGTCCGGGGGTATCGTCGGACGGGGCCACAGTGTCTCCCGACCCCTCCTGTCTCAGCCTCCAGTATTTATGCTGCAGTAGTTTATGTGTCGGGGGGCCTAGGGTCAGTCTGTTATATCTGGAGTATTTCTCCTGTCTTATCCGGTGTCCTGTGTGAATTTAAGTATGCTCTCTCTAATTCTCTCTCTCTCTTTCTCTCGGAGGACTTGAGCCATTTGGCAACCACTGTGATTATTATTATTTGACCATACTGGTCATCTTTGAATATTTGAACATCTTGGCCATGTTCTGTTATAATCTCCACCCGCACAGCCAGAAGAGGACTGGCCACCCCTCATTGCCTGGTTCCTCTCTAGGTTTCTTCCTCGGTTTTGGCCTTTCTAGGGAGTTTTTCCTAGTCACCGTGCTTCTACACCTGCATTGCATGCTGTTGGGGGTTTTAGGCTGGGTTTCTGTACAGCACTTTGTGACATCAGCTGATGTAAGAAGGGCTTAATAAATACATTTGATTGATTGATTGATTGATTGATTGATTGATTGATTGATTGGTTGATGGATAGGCGTGACACTCTATCAAAAGCTTCTTCACAGTCTATCTAAATGAGTCCCAGATCCTGAGAAGACATCCTAGTCATGTCTAAAACATCTCTCAAAACAAAATTGTCATCCATTATTTTCCACCCAGGCACGGTATGCCTGGTGTCTGTGAACTATGGTGTCCAAACAACTTTTAAAGCCATAAGTCAAACACTTGGACAATATTTTGTAATCCTGGCATAGCAACAGCACCAGCCTCCAGTTCTTCAATAGAGCTAAGTTCTCCTTCTTTGGCAGTAGTGACAGTACTCGCTGGCAGCTGGCTGGTAACTGAGTTCTTAAAGGACTACAGAAAGACCTCTGAGAGGTTTCGCTCCCCAATACACCTCAAAAACAGAGCGAGAGAGATAGTGTGAGGGATAGAGAGAGGGAGAGCGAGAGAGATAGTGTGAGGGATAGAGAGAGGGAGAGCGAGAGAGATAGTGTGAGGGATAGAGAGAGGGATAGAGAGAGATAGTGTGAGGGATAGAGAGAGGGAGAGAGAGAGATAGTGTGAGGGATAGAGAGGGGGAGAGAGAGAGATAGTGTGAGGGATAGAGAGAGGGGGAGCGAGAGAGATAGTGTGAGGGATAGAGAAAGGGATAGAGAGAGATAGTGTGAGGGATAGAGAGAGGGAGAAAGAGGGAGATAGTGTGAGGGATAGAGAGAGGGAGAGAGAGAGATAGTGTGAGGGACAGAGAGAGGGATAGAGAGAGAGGGAGAGAGACAGATAGTGTGAGGGATAGAGAGAGGGATAGAGAGGGGGGAGCGAGAGAGATAGTGTGAGGGACAGAGAGAGGGATAGAGAGTGGGGGAGCGAGAGGAAACGAGAGTGTCAGTATTATATTATAGGGTGTCCAAGGCAAGATCTACTGGGAAGGGAGAAAAACAACAGAGAGAGAGAGAGAGAGATGTGAGTGGGGGAGAGGAGAGGAGAGGAGAGTGGTTGCCACACTGTCCGTCTCTTGGATGAAATAAACAGAGAGAATTTGCATTTGAGAAAGAAACAGAGAAACAGAGCCAAGAACACAGAACCATGTAATGTTCTATTACCTGTGTGTGTGTTTCAGACAGATCTCTATGTGAGCTGTTATGATGCTATTAGCTGTGTAACTACGTCTATATGGCAGTAGAACCAAGTGTACGTATAGTGCACTACTACAGAGCCCTGTGATCCATGGTAGAGTAGTGAACTGTGACGGAAATGCCCTTCGGGGTGCAGTCTTCGGGGTGCAGTCTTCAGGGTGCAGTCTTCAGGGTGCAGTCTTCGGGGTGCAGTCTTCGGGGTGAAGTCTTTGGGGTGCAGTCTTCAGGGTGCAGTCTTCAGGGTGCAGTCTTCGGGGTGCAGTCTTCAGGGTGCAGTCTTCAGGGTGCAGTCTTCAGGGTGCAGTCTTCGGGGTGCAGTCTGAAGTCTTCGGGGTGCAGTCTTCAGGGTGCAGTCTTCAGGGTGCAGTCTTCGGGGTGCAGTCTGAAGTCTTTGGGGTGCAGTCTTTGGGGTGCAGTCTTTGGGGTGCAGTCTGAAGTCTTCGGGGTGCAGTCTTCAGGGTGCAGTCTTCAGGGTGCAGTCTTCAGGGTGCAGTCTGAAGTCTTCGGGGTGCAGTCTTCAGGGTGCAGTCTTTGGGGTGCAGTCTGAAGTCTTCGGGGTGCAGTCTTCAGGGTGCAGTCTTCAGGGTGCAGTCTTCGGGGTGCAGTCTGAAGTCTTTGGGGTGCAGTCTTTGGGGTGCAGTCTGAAGTCTTCGGGGTGCAGTCTTCGGGGTGCAGTCTGAGTCTTCGGGGTGCAGTCTGACATATCTGTGTGATCTAAACCCTGTTTTTGCTTTAGAGTTACGGAGTATGAATTCATGGAAATATATTCTGTCTCTAAAGTCAAATTAAACGACTAGGTTATACTTCGTGGAGTAACTTTACACCATTTCAGGAAGTTATTTGTATGCCTGGTGCGTAGCAACAACAGGACATTGCTATGAAAATAAAATGTGTATTACTTGGTTTTTATTTTAGGACTATTTAAAATTTCATAAAGTCATCATCTCAGCTCCACATAAGGAAGTAGCACTACGTTATCTCTACGATCCCATACTATCTTTAGTAATCTTATTACTCCTGCCCAACTACGCTGCAGATCTGCTAAATCATTTTACTATATAGTTCTTTACAGTAGACAAGGCATACTTTCACAAACTGTTCCTATCTCTCTCTATCCTTGTTGTGTTGTGTACATTCCTCTCTCATTCAGTCTATGCAGTCTGTGTGTATCTATCCTAATTTAGCAGCCGTAAAAATGTATCTATCCGAACCGGAAAAAACAGGTGCAGTGGATTAAGGTCCTGGTAGTTAATTACCACCTTTCTGTGCTGAACCAGGTTGAATATGTGCTTAATGAAAACTACAACTCCCTTCAGTCCGGTATCCCACATAGCTCTGGACTTGATTTATCTCATGAATGATTCGATTTTTCTCTAGAGATACGACACGTTGGGAGAACAAAACTAAACAAACTAAATGGAATTTAAGTAATTGAACCAACATCAGCCAATTAGCTTTTCAATAACCCCCCCCAAAAAACGACATTTAAATACCGAATTGGTAAAAATGAGGTTAGGTTAATGTTAGGGTAAGGGTCAAGGTTAGGGTTGGTTAAGGTTAGGGTTAAAGTAAGGGTCAGTTTTAGATTTTGGCTAGTCGTTTTTCTAGTCGTTTTGCAGGTCAGCATCTATCCCCAGTAACACAGATATTTCTGGGGGAAGGATTTGGTCGTAATACCTCAAGAGGAATGAGAAAGTGAGGTGAACCAGATCATCCTATGATTCTCCTTGAAGAAACCTTTTAAAAATAACTAATGGAATCTGGGGACCTCCTCCTCTCTTCTCCTGCGCTCTCCTTTCCTCTCCTCTCCCCCACTCTGTCTCTCACCGCTCTCTCTTCCTCTACTCCCCCTTTTCCTCTCCTCCCCTCTGCTATCCCTTTCTCTCCCCTCCTCTCCCACTCCCCTCCCCTCTCCCACTCTCCTCTCCTCTCCTCTCCTCTCCTCTCCTCTCTTCTCTTCTCTTCTCTTCTCCTCTCCTCTCCTCACATACCGCCGAAGGGCCATAGCATCCATCACACAGTGCTAAAAGTAATCAGTTAAAAAGGAAAAGTAACACTTCATTGAAAAAGTAGTTCACTATTTTACAACTTCATGTTAGATGGTTACTCAACCTGAAAAATAAACTTAGCAAAAAAAATTAAGATTTCAAAGATAAATCGTAAAAATCCAAATAACTTCACAGGTCTTCATTGTAAAGGGTTTAAACACTGTTTCCCATGGTTGTTCAATGAACCATAAACAATTAATGAACATGCACCTGTGGAACGGTCGTTAAGACACTAACAGCTTATAGACGGTAGGCAATTAAGGTCACAGTTATGAAAACTTAGGCCTTTCTACTGACTCTGAAAAACACCAAAAGAAAGATGCCCAGGGTCCCTGCTCATCCTCATCAATGTGATTTAGGCATACTGCATGGAGGCATGAGGACTGCGGATGTGGCCAATAAATTGCAATGTCTGTACACCAGGAATGCACAATCCCTCCACCTGTGCTCAGATTGTCCGCAGTAGGATGAGAGAGGCTGGACTATGGTCTTGTAGGCCTGTTGTAGGCAGTTCCTCACCAGACATCACCGGCAGCAACGTTGCCTACGGGCACAAACCCACTGTCGCTGGACCAGACAGGTCTAGCAAAAAGTGCTCTTCACTGACAAGTCGCGGTTTTGTCTCACCAGGGGTGATGGTCAGATTCACGTTAATCTTCGAAGGAATGAGTGTTACACTGAGGCCTGTACTCTGGAGCGGGATCGATTTGGAGGTGGAGGGTCCGTCATGGTCTGAGGCGTTGTGTCACAGCATCATCGAACTGAGCTTGTTGCTGTTGCAGGCAATCTCAACGCTGTGCTTTACAGGGAAGACTTCCTCCTCCCTCATGTGGTACACTTCCTGCTGGCTCATCCTGACATGACCCTCCAGCATGACAATGCCACCAGCCATACTGCTCGTTCTGTGCGTGATTTCCTGAAAGACAGGAATGTCAGTGTTCTGCCATTGCCAGTGAAGTGCCCGGATCTCAATCCCATTGAGCACGTCTGGGACCTGCTGGAACGGAGGGTGAGGGCTAGGGCCATTCCCCCCAGAAATGTCTGGGAACTTGCAGGTGCCTTGGTGGAAGAGTGGTGTAACATCTCACTGCAAGAATTGGCAAATCTGGTGCAGTTCATGAGGAGATGCACTGCAGAACTTAATGCAGCTGGTGGCCACACCAGATAATTACTGTTACTTTTGGGACACATTATTACATTTATTTTAGTCACATGTCTGTGGAACTTGTTCAGTTTATGTCTCAGTTGTTGAATTTTGTTATGTTCATATAAATATTTACACATGTAAAAATTTGCTGAAATGACATTACAGCCATTACAACCTTCAGATGGATTTCGAGGGATACCGTCTAAACGTTAGCCACCGCGAGCAGAACATGTCTGGAAGTGATGGGGGCAATGTGAGCATGTTTAAACAAAAAAATTAATCCAAGTTACTTGAAAACAACTTCATATTTTGTTTTATGTTACTTGAAAAAGGGGATTTGACCATTTAAAAATAAACATACTCACATTCCCCCATTACTTCCATTTTAAACCAAATCCCCTTCAAGGATGTCTTGCTCCAAGACAGACTAAATAACTTCTTTGCTCGCTTTGAGGACAATACAGTGCCACTGACACGGCCCGCGACCAAAACCTGCGGACTCTTCTTCACTGCAGCCGACGCGAGTAAAACATTTAAACGTGTTAACCCTCGCAAGGCTGCAGGCCCAGACGGCATCCCTAGCCACGTCCTCAGAGCATGCACAGACCAGCTGGCTGGTGTGTTTACGGACATATTCAACCTTATCCCAGTCTGCTGTCCCCACATGCTTGAAGAGGGCCACCATTGTTCCTATTCCCAAGAAAGCTAAGGTAACTGAGCTAAACGACTACCGCCCCGTAGCACTCACTTCCGTCATCATGAAGTGCTTTGAGAGACTAGTCAAGGACCATATCACCTCCAGCCTACCTGACACCCAGACCCACTCTAATTTGCTTTCCGCCCCAATAGGTCCAGAGACGACGCAATCGCAACCACACTGCACACTGCCCTAACCCATCTGGACAAGAGGAATACCTATGTGAGAATGCTGTTCATCGACTATAGCTCAGCATTTAACACCATAATACCCTCCAAACTCGTCATCAAGCTCGAGACCCTGGGTCTCGACCCCGCCCTGTGCAACTGGGTACTGGACTTCCTGACGGGCCGCCTCCAGGTGGTGAGGGTAGGTAACAACATCTCCACCTTGCTGATCCTCAACACTGGGGCCCCAGAAGGATGCGTTCTGAGCCCTCTCCTGTACTCCCTGTTCACCCACGACTGCGTGGCCATGCACTCCTCCAACTCAATCATCAAGTTTGCGGACGACACTACAGTGGTAGGCTTGATTACCAACAGTGACGAGACGGCCTACAGGGAGGAGGTGAGGGCCCTCAGAGTGTGATGTCAGGAAAATCAACAAAACGAAGGAGATGATCGTGGACGTCAGAAAACAGCAGAGGGAGCACCCCCCTATCCACATCGACGGGACAGTAGTGGAGAGGGTCGTTTTAAGTTCCTCGGCGTACACATCACGGACAAACTGAATTGGTCCACCCACACAGACAGCGTCGTGAAAAAGGCGCAGCAGCGCCTCTTCAACCTCAGGATGCTGAAGAAATTCGGCTTGTCACCAAAAGCACTCACAAACTTTTACAGATGCACAATCGAGAGCATCCTGTCGGGCTGTATCACCGTAAGGCTCTCCAGAGGGTAGTGAGGTCTGCATAACGCATCGCCGGATGCCCCACATTACTCATCTCATATGTATATACTGTACTCTATACCATCTACTGCATCTTGCCTATGCCGTTCTGTACCATCACTCATTCATATATTTATATGTACATATTCTTCATTCCTTTACACTTGTGTGTGTGTAAGGTATTTGTTGTGGAATTGTTAGGTTAGATTACTCGTTGGTTATTACTGCGTTGTCGGAACTAGAAGCACAAGCATTTCGCAACACTCGCATTAACATCTGCTAACCATGCGTATGTGACAAATGACATTTGATTTGATTTGAAACCAAATATGAAGTTGTTTTCAGGTGATTTCAACAACGTTTTCTTAAAACATGTTCACATTCTCCAGCTAGCGATGGCGAAAGTTAGCTGAAGTTTGTAAACCAGCTATAAAGGAGATATTGTCAACTCATCAGGTATTTGTTAATAGTTGATGAATAGCCTGACTCAGCATTTACATATTCATAAATGTGTTTATATGTCATGAATGGTACTATTTACATATTCATAAATGTGTGTATATGTCATGAATGGTACTATTTACATATTCATAAATGTGTGTATATGTCATGAATGGTACTATTTACATATTCATAAATGTGTTTATATGTCATGAATGGTACTATTTACATATTCATAAATGTGTTTATATGTCATGAATGGTACTATTTACATATTCATAAATGTGTGTATATGTCATGAATGGTACTATTTACATATTCATAAATGTGTTTATATGTCATGAATGGTACTATTTACATATTCATAAATGTGTTTATATGTCATGAATGGTACTATTTACATATTCATAAATGTGTGTATATGTCATGAATGGTACTATTTACATATTCATAAATGTGTGTATATGTCATGAATGGTACTATTTACATATTCATAAATGTGTTTATATGTCATGAATGGTACTATTTACATATTCATAAATGTGTGTATATGTCATGAATGGTACTATTTACATATTCATAAATGTGTGTATATGTCATGAATGGTACTATTTACATATTCATAAATGTGTGTATATGTCATGAATGGTACTATTTACATATTCATAAATGTGTGTATATGTCATGAATGGTACTATTTACATATTCATAAATGTGTGTATATGTCATGAATGGTACTATTTACATATTCATAAATGTGTGTATATGTCATGAATGGTACTATTTACATATTCATAAATGTGTGTATATGTCATGAATGGTACTATTTACATATTCATAAATGTGTGTATATGTCATGAATGGTACTATTTACATATTCATAAATGTGTGTATATGTCATGAATGGTACTATTTACATATTCATAAATGTGTTTATATGTCATGAATGGTACTATTTACATATTCATAAATGTGTGTATATGTCATGAATGGTACTATTTACATATTCATAAATGTGTGTATATGTCATGAATGGTACTATTTACATATTCATAAATGTGTTTATATGTCATGAATGGTATCTTTATACATGTATACATAATGATTGCATTTATAAATGTGAGTACATGCACTTACTAATACTTCAGTTGATGACTAATGTAGATCTGTATAAACCACTAATTATCAACAAACTATTTTGCAGCCCCTAATCTAAAATGTGTACTATATGTATACATATATATGGTTTATAAATGACTTGTTAGTCCCCAAGATGAAAATATTAGTGGACAGTACCTGATGCTCCACCAATAGCTTAACATAAGGGAAACTCTATTTTATGATTCTGACATTAGATGACTTCCGACCAATGTCCTGTCAGAATTCTTGCGGTCTGAGCTAATTTAGCTGCCCTGTTGTAACTTTACTGGTTGCTGGCATATACCTCGCTTCTGTAACACGTAGAGGCTAGAAATGGAACAGGATTAGCGACCCTCAGCTATGTAACTATCAGAGTCTTCCAGTATCAACAGCGAGATTTTTCACCTTGTCGGCTCTGGGATTAGAACTGGTGAATGACTTTGGTTATTGGCCCAACGCTCTAACCGCTATGCTACCTGCTGGTTACTGGCCCAACGCTCTAACCGCTATGCTACCTGCTGGTTACTGGCCCAACGCTCTAACCGCTATGCTACCTGCTGGTTACTGGCCCAGCGCTCTAACCGCTATGCTACCTACTGGTTACTGGCCCAACGCTCTAACCGCTAAGCTACCTGCTGGTTACTGGCCCAACGCTCTAACCGCTATGCTACCTGCTGGTTACTGGCCCAACGCTCAAACCGCTATGCTACCTGCTGGTTACTGGCCCAACGCTCTAACCGCTATGCTACCTGCTGGTTACTGGCCCAACGCTCTAACCGCTATGCTACCTGCTGGTTACTGGCCCAACGCACTAACCGCTATGCTACCTGCTGATTACTGCCCCAACGCTCTAACCGCTATGCTACCTGCTGGTTACTGGCCCAACGCTCTAACCGCTATGCTACCTGCTGGTTACTGGCCCAACGCTCTAACCGCTATGCTACCTGCTGGTTACTGGCCAAACACTCTAACCGCTATGCTACCTGCTGGTTACTGGCCCACCACTCTAACTTCTATGCTACCTGCTAGTTACGGGACCAACACTCTAACCGCTATGCTACCTGCTGGTTGTTGGACCAATGCTCTAACCACTAGGCTTCCTGCTGGTTACTGGCCCAACACTAACCACTAGGCTACCTTCTGGTTACTGGCCCAACACTCTAACCACTAGGCTACCTGCTGGTTACTGGCCCAACACTCTAACCACTAGGCTTCCTGCTGGTTACTGGCCCAACGCTCTAATCGCTATGCTACCTGCTGGTTACTGGCCAAACACTCTAACCGCTATGCTACCTGCTGGTTACTGGCCCACCACTCTAACTTCTATGCTACCTGCTAGTTACGGGACCAACACTCTAACCGCTATGCTACCTGCTGGTTGTTGGACCAATGCTCAGTGAGGGTGGTTGGAGTAGCAGTCTATCCCAGCAGCAGCAGTGAGGGTGGTTGGAGTAGCAGTCTATCCCAGCAGCAGTAAGGGTGGTTGGAGTAGCAGTCTATCCCAGCAGCAGTAAGGGTGGTTGGAGTAGCAGTCTATCCCAGCAGCAGTAAGGGTGGTTGGATTAGCAGTGTATCCCAGCAACAGTGAGGGTGGTTGGAGTAGCAGTCTATCCCAGCAGCAGTGAGGGTGGTTGGAGTAGCAGTCTATCCCAGCAGCAGTGAGGGTGGTTGGAGTAGCAGTCTATCCTAGCAGCAGTGAGGGTGGTTGGAGTAGCAGTCTATCCCAGCAGCAGTGAGGGTGGTTGGAGTAGCAGTCTATCCCAGCAGCAGCAGTGAGGGTGGTTGGAGTAGCAGTCTATCCCAGCAGCAGTGAGGGTGGTTGGAGTAGCAGTCTATCCTAGCAGCAGTGAGGGTGTTTGGATTAGCAGTGTATCCCAGCAGCAGTGAGGGTGGTTGGATTAGCAGTGTATCCCAGCAACAGTGAGGGTGGATGGAGTAGCAGTCTATCCCAGCAGCAGCAGTGAGGGTGGTTGGATTAGCAGTGTATCCCAGCAACAGTGAGGGTGGATGGAGTAGCAGTCTATCCCAGCAGCAGTGAGGGTGGTTGGAGTAGCAGTCTATCCTAGCAGCAGTGAGGGTGGTTGGAGTAGCAGTCTATCCTAGCAGCAGTGAGGGTGGTTGGAGTAGCAGTCTATCCTAGCAGCAGTGAGGGTGGTTGGAGTAGCAGTCTATCCCAGCAGCAGCAGTGAGGGTGGTTGGAGTAGCAGTCTATCCCAGCAGCAGCAGTGAGGGTGGTTGGAGTAGCAGTCTATCCTAGCAGCAGTGAGGGTGGTTGGAGTAGCAGTCTATCCCAGCAGCAGCAGTGAGGGTGGTTGGAGTAGCAGTCTATCCCAGCAGCAGCAGTGAGGGTGGTTGGAGTAGCAGTCTATCCCAGCAGCAGTGAGGGTGGTTGGAGTAGCAGTCAATCCTAGCAGCAGTGAGGGTGGTTGGAGTAGCAGTCTATCCCAGCAGCAGCAGTGAGGGTGGTTGGAGTAGCAGTCTATCCTAGCAGCAGTGAGGGTGGTTGGAGTAGCAGTCTATCCCAGCAGCAGCAGTGAGGGTGGTTGGAGTAGCAGTCTATCCCAGCAGCAGCAGTGAGGGTGGTTGGAGTAGCAGTCTATCCTAGCAGCAGTGAGGGTGGTTGGAGTGGCAGTGTATCCCAGCAGCAGCAGTGAGGGTGGTTGGAGTAGCAGTCTATCCCAGCAGCAGCAGTGAGGGTGGTTGGAGTAGCAGTCTATCCCAGCAGCAGTGAGGGTGGTTGGAGTAGCAGTCTATCCCAGCAGCAGCAGTGAGGGTGGTTGGAGTAGCAGTCTATCCCAGCAGCAGTGAGGGTGGTTGGAGTAGCAGTCTATCCCAGCAGCAGTGAGGGTGGTTGGAGTAGCAGTCTATCCCAGCAGCAGTGAGGGTGGTTGGAGTAGCAGTCTATCCCAGCAGCAGTGAGGGTGGTTGGAGTAGCAGTCTATCCTAGCAGCAGTGAGGGTGGTTGGAGTAGCAGTCTATCCCAGCAGCAGTGAGGGTGGTTGGAGTAGCAGTCTATCCCAGCAGCAGTGAGGGTGGTTGGAGTAGCAGTCTATCCCAGCAGCAGCAGTGAGGGTGGTTGGAGTAGCAGTCTATCCTAGCAGCAGTGAGGGTCGTTGGAGTAGCAGTCTATCCTAGCAGCAGTGAGGGTGGTTGGAGTAGCAGTCTATCCCAGCAACAGTGAGGGTGGTTGGAGTAGCAGTCTATCCTAGCAGCAGTGAGGGTGGTTGGAGTAGCAGTCTATCCTAGCAGCAGTGAGGGTGGTTGGAGTAGCCGTCTATCCCATTAGCAGTGAGGGTGGTTGGAGTAGCAGTCTATCCCAGCAACAGTGAGGGTGGTTGGAGTAGCAGCCTATCCCAGCAGCAGTGAGGGTGGATGGAGTAGCAGTCTATCCTATTAGCAGTGAGGGTGGTTGGAGTAGCAGTCTATCCCAGCAGCAGCAGTGAGGGTGGTTGGAGTAGCAGTCTATCCTAGCAGCAGTGAGGGTGGTTGGAGTAGCAGTCTATCCTAGCAGCAGTGAGGGTGGTTGGAGTAGCAGTCTAGCCTAGCAGCAGTGAGGGTGGTTGGAGTAGCAGTCTATCCCAGCAGCAGCAGTGAGGGTGGTTGGAGTAGCAGTCTATCCTAGCAGCAGTGAGGGTGGATGGAGTAGCAGTCTATCCTAGCAGCAGTGAGGGTGGTTGGAGAGGCAGTCTATCCTATTAGCAGTGAGGGTGGTTGGAGTAGCAGTCTATCCCAGCAGCAGTGAGGGTGGATCTGACAATAGAACTGACACACTAACACACACACTCGGCACTACCTCAGTAGTTGACAGTGTTGTTGCTTTTTAATGAGCAGGAAACACCTTACACTGACATTCTATTCCTCTTTCCCGGTTTGTTCTTCATTAAATGAAAACTTTCATTGGACCTTGTGTGTAAGCAGTAGCTTTAAATGGCATACGTCAGATGTATCACGTGAAATCTTTTTTTTTAAATGCTCTTGTCAAACTGGAGTTAAAGTAGGAGAGGTGCTGGTCGGCCTACATCTCAACTCAAATATAGACATGACAATTAAGGCCAGGACCCAGGCCGGGATTCAATCCAAGGCAAATTGTAGCACAGTGCACTGTAAGAGCCATTTAAAGGTAGTGCAGGCTTGAGCCGACATGCGCAGCAATCCCCGCGCACAGGAAAATGTCTTGAAAAGCTACTGTACAATTACTACATTACAGTACCTCATTAGGAGGACTGAGGCAGCTGTTAAAGACGGTGTTAGCCCACTGAGCTGAAGCCTTCAGCTCTGTTATAGACGGTGTTAGCCCACTGAGCTGAAGCCAGTACTGAGTCAATGTGCAGGTGTACAAGGTAATAACATGGTTATATACACGGGGTACCAGTACTGAGTCCCTGTGGAAGGGTACAAGGTAATTGAGGGTAGATACGCTAACTGGCCAAAAGTATGTGGACACCTTCAAATGATTGACTTTCAATGTGGCGCCGTAAAAATCATCTGTCCTCGGTTACAATCCTCACTACTAAGTTCCAAACTGCCCCTGGAACATCATCTGTCCTCGGTTACAACCCTCACTACTAAGTTCCAAACTGCCTCTGGAACATCATCTGTCCTCGGTTACAACCCTCACTACTAAGTTCCAAACTGCCTCTGGAACATCATCTGTCCTCGGTTACAACCCTCACTACTAAGTTCCAAACTGCCCCTGGAACGTCATCTGTCCTCGGTTACAACCCTCACTACTAAGTTCCAAACTGCCCCTGGAACGTCATCTGTCCTCGGTTACAACCCTCACTACTAAGTTCCAAACTGCCCCTGGAACATCATCTGTCCTCGGTTACAACCCTCACTACTAAGTTCCAAACTAAGTTCCAAACTGCATTCACAAGAACTGTTCGTCGGGACCTTTATGAAATGGGTTTCCATGGCCGAGCAGCTGCCCACAAGCCTAAGATCACCATTCTCAATGCCAAGCGTCGGTTGGAGTGGTGTAAAGCTCGCCGCCATTGGACTCTGGAGCAGTGGAAATGCGTTCTCTGGATTGATGAATCACACTTCACCATCTAGCATTCCGACGGACGAATCTGGGTTTTGAAGATGCCATGAGAACGCTACCTGCCCGAATGCATAGTGCCAACTATACAGTTTGGAGGAGGAATAATGGTCTGGGGCTGTTTTTCATGGTCCAGGCCCCTTAGTTCCAGTGAAGGGAAATCTTAACACCACACCATCTGGTCAGTGAGCGTGACAAAGATTAGCTACAGTACTAGGAATTTTACAATAATTAAAGTGCATTCAGAAAGTATTCAGACCCCTTGACTTTTTGCACATGTTGTTACATTACAGCCTTATCCGAAAATGGATTAAATAATTTGTTCCCTTCTCAATCTACACACAATAACCCATAATAACAAAGCGAAAACAGGTTAAGAATTCTTAGCAAATGTATTAAAAACAGAAATACTTTATTTTTATTGTATTTATTTAACCTTTATTCAACTAGGAAAGTCAGTTAAAGAACAAATTCTTATTTACAATGACGACCTACCAAAAGGCAAAAGTCCTCCTGCGGAGACTGAGTCCTGGGATTAAAAATAAATAAAAAATAAGTACAATATAAATATAGGACAAAACACACATCACAACAAGAGAGACACAACACTACATAAAGAGAGACCTAAGACAACAACCTAGCAAGGCAGCAACTCATGACAACACAGCATGGTAGCAACACAACATAACAACATGGTAGCAACACAGCATAACAACATGGTAGCAACACAGCATAACAACATGGTAGCAACACAGCATAACAACATGGTAGCAACACAGCATAACAACATGGTAGCAACACAGCATAACAACATGGTAGCAACACAGCATAACAACATGGTAGCAACACAGCATAACAACATGGTAGCAACACAGCATAACAACATGGTAGCAACACAGCATAACAACATGGTAGCAACACAGCATAAGAACATGGTAGCAACACAGCATAACAACATGGTAGCAACACAGCATAACAACATGGTGGCAACTCAACATGGCAGCAGCACAACATAACAACAACATGGTAGCAACTCAACATGGCAGCAGCACACCATAACAACAACATGGTAGCAACTCAACATGGCAGCAGCACAACATAACAACAACATGGTAGCAACTCAACATGGTACAAACATTATGGGTCACAGACAACAGCACAAAGGGCAGGAAGGTAGAGACAACAATACATCAAGCTACATCAAGTATCCACAACTATCAGTAAGAGTGTCCATGATTGAGTCTTTGAAGAGATTGAGATAAAACTGTCCAGTTTGAGTGTATGTTGCAGCTCGTTCCAGTCACTAGCTGCAGCGAACTGAAAAGACGAGCGACCCAAGGATGTGTGTGCTTTGGGGTCCTTTAGCAGAATGTGACTGGCAGAACGGGTGTTGTATGTGGAGGATGAGGGCTGCAGTAGATATCTCAGATAGGGGGGAGTGAGGCCTAAGAGGGTTTTAGAAATAAGCATCAACCAGTTGGTCTTTAGACGGGTATACAGACGGGTATACAGACGGGTATACAGACGGGTACTTTTCGGGCACAAAGGCCTCGACGCCTTTTTACTTCACACCTTAGTGAATTTGTATCTGGTCTGTCCTTGCCTGGGAGCCTTAAATCAGCGTTCACTCCCCATAAAGTAAAATATATCATTTTAATGTACTTTATTTTAATTGTTTTTCATTGTTTCTTATTTGCTTTCAAAATAGCATCAGACCAAACACTACTCACTCAGTTCCAGGTTGGATGGTGTCCTCGGGTCTCTGCTGTTTGTTTGCTAGAGCACTCTCCATATAGCTTGGAAAAGAAAAGCTTGGAAGCAGTAATCTCTCCAGTTAATTTGGGGTAAAATTAGGTTGTAGGTTTGGAGTTTTGATATGGAGCGAAGGCCATGCTGTGGAGGGTAGCATCCTGCATATATGTACCTGCCAAATAAATCCAAGTTTATTTAACTCCAAATCTATCCTTTTGTAAAAACACATGTTGAAAAATGTGAGAGCTCACATGCAGCTGTGTCTCTGTCTCTGAGGAGGAGGGGGGGGGGTGTACATTTATATATAATATTAATTATAAGTATTCACACCCTTTGCTATGAGCTCAGGTGCATCTTGTTTCCATTGATCATCCTTGAGATGTTTGTACAACTTGATTGGAGTCCACCTGTATTCAATTCAATTGATTGGACATGATTTGGAAATCCAAGCCATGAGGTCAAAAGAATTGTCAGTTGAGCTCCGAGACAGGATTGTGTCGAGGCACAGATCTGGGAGAGGCTACCAAAAAATGTCTGGAGCATTGAAGGTCCCCAAGAACACATTGGCCTTCATCATTCTTAAATGGAAGGAGTTTGGAACCACCAAGACTCTTCCCACAGCTGTCCACCTTGGTCAGGGAGGTGTACAAGAACCCGATGGTCACTCTGAGAGAGATACAGAGTTCCTCTGTAGAGATGGGAGAACCTTCCAGAAGGACAACCATCTCTGCAGCACTCCACCAATCAGGCCTTTATGGTAGGGTAGCCAGAAGCCACTCCTCAGTTAAAGGCACATGACAGACAACTTGGAGTTTGCCAAAAGGCACCTAAAGGCAAGATTCTCTGGTCTGATGAAACCAAGATTGAAGTCTTTGGCCTGAATACCAAGCATCACGTCTGGAGGAAACCTGCCACCATCCCTACTGTGAAGCATGGTGGTGGCAGCATCATGCTGTGGGGATGTTTTTCAGCGGCAGGGACTGGGAGACTAGTCAGGATTGAGGGAAAGATGAAAAGATCAAAGTACAGAGAGATCCTTGATGAAAACCTGTTCCAGAGAGCTCAGGACCTCAGACTGGGGTAAAGGTTCGCCTTCCAACAGGTCAACAACCCTAAGCACACAGCCAAGACAACGTAGGAGTGACTTCGGGAAAAGTCTCTGAATGTCCTTGAGTGGCCCAGCCTGAGCCCGGACTTGAAATATATTGAACATCTCTGGAGAGACCTGAAAATAACTGTGCAGCGACGCTCCCCATCCAACCTGGCAGAGCTTGGGAGGATCTGCAGAGATTAATATGAAAAACTGCCTAAATACAGATGTGCCACGCTTGTAGCATCATCATTCAACAAAGTACTGAATAAAGGGCCTGAATAAATGTGACCGACCAGCTCAAATCGGACTTTTGTAGCAAAATTTGAAATTGTGTTTATTCCATTGGATAAAAGTAGAGACTCAGAGCTACAAAATGGTATATCATACACTACATAGGGTCAGAAGGATAGTAGATGGGACCTGCCTACATAGGGTCAGAAGGATAGTAGATGGGACCTGGCTACATAGGGTCTGAAGGATAGTAGATGGACCTGGCTACATAGGGTCAGAAGGATAGTAGATGGGACCTGGCTACATAGGGTCAGAATGATAGTAGATGGGACCTGGCTACATAGGGTCAGAAGGATAGTAGATGGGACCTGGCTACATAGGGTCAGAAGGATAGTAGATGGACCTGGGTCAGAAGGATAGTAGATGTACCTGGCTACATAGGGTCAGAAGGATAGTAGATGGGACCTGGCTGCATAGGGTCAGAAGGAGAGTAGATGGACCTGGGTCAGAAGGATAGTAGATGGGACCTGACTACATAGGGTCAGAAGGATAGTAGATGGGACCTGGCTACATAGGGCCAGAAGGATAGTAGATGGGACCTGGCTACATAGGGTCAGAAGGATAGTAGATGGGACCTGGCTACATAGAGTCGGAAGGATAGTAGATGGACCTGGGTCAGAAGGATAGTAGATGGGACCTGGCTACATAGGGTCAGAAGGATAGTAGATGGACCTGCCTACATAGGGTCAGAAGGATAGTAGATGGACCTGGCTACATAGGGTCAGAAGGATAGTAGATGGGACCTGGTTACATAGGGTCAGAAGGATAGTAGATGGGACCTGGCTACATAGGGTCAGAAGGATAGTAGATGGACCTGCCTACATAGGGTCAGAAGGATAGTAGATGGACCTGGCTACATAGGGTCAGAAGGATAGTAGATGGGACCTGGTTACATAGGGTCAGAAGGATAGTAGATGGGACCTGGCTGCATAGGGTCAGAAGGAGAGTAGATGGACCTGGGTCAGAAGGATAGTAGATGGGACCTGACTACATAGGGTCAGAAGGATAGTAGATGGGACCTGGCTACATAGGGCCAGAAGGATAGTAGATGGGACCTGGCTACAT
This sequence comes from Oncorhynchus mykiss, assembly GCF_013265735.2. Lineage (NCBI taxonomy): Eukaryota > Metazoa > Chordata > Actinopteri > Salmoniformes > Salmonidae > Oncorhynchus > Oncorhynchus mykiss. The sequence goes on along the minus strand of NC_048580.1, from coordinate 77,026,131 downwards.
AGGGTCAGAAGGATAGTAGATGGGACCTGGCTACATAGAGTCAGAAGGATAGTAGATGGACCTGGGTCAGAAGGATAGTAGATGGGACCTGGCTACATAGGGTCAGAAGGATAGTAGATGGGACCTGGCTACATAGGGTCAGAAGGATAGTATATGGACCTGGGTCAGAAGGATAGTAGATGGGACCTGGCTACATAGGGTCAGAAGGATAGTAGATGGACCTGGCTACATAGGGTCAGAAGGATAGTAGATGGGACCTGCCTACATAGGGTCAGAAGGATAGTAGATGGGACCTGGCTACATAGGGTCTGAAGGATAGTAGATGGACCTGGCTACATAGGGTCAGAAGGATAGTAGATGGGACCTGGCTACATAGGGTCAGAATGATAGTAGATGGGACCTGGCTACATAGGGTCAGAAGGATAGTAGATGGGACCTGGCTACATAGGGTCAGAAGGATAGTAGATGGACCTGGGTCAGAAGGATAGTAGATGTACCTGGCTACATAGGGTCAGAAGGATAGTAGATGGGACCTGGCTGCATAGGGTCAGAAGGAGAGTAGATGGACCTGGGTCAGAAGGATAGTAGATGGGACCTGACTACATAGGGTCAGAAGGATAGTAGATGGGACCTGGCTACATAGGGCCAGAAGGATAGTAGATGGGACCTGGCTACATAGGGTCAGAAGGATAGTAGATGGGACCTGGCTACATAGAGTCGGAAGGATAGTAGATGGACCTGGGTCAGAAGGATAGTAGATGGGACCTGGCTACATAGGGTCAGAAGGATAGTAGATGGACCTGCCTACATAGGGTCAGAAGGATAGTAGATGGACCTGGCTACATAGGGTCAGAAGGATAGTAGATGGGACCTGGTTACATAGGGTCAGAAGGATAGTAGATGGGACCTGGCTGCATAGGGTCAGAAGGAGAGTAGATGGACCTGGGTCAGAAGGATAGTAGATGGGACCTGACTACATAGGGTCAGAAGGATAGTAGATGGGACCTGGCTACATAGGGCCAGAAGGATAGTAGATGGGACCTGGCTACATAGGGTCAGAAGGATAGTAGATGGGACCTGGCTACATAGAGTCAGAAGGATAGTAGATGGACCTGGGTCAGAAGGATAGTAGATGGGACCTGGCTACATAGGGTCAGAAGGATAGTAGATGGGACCTGGCTACATAGGGTCAGAAGGATAGTATATGGACCTGGGTCAGAAGGATAGTAGATGGGACCTGGCTACATAGGGTCAGAAGGATAGTAGATGGACCTGGCTACATAGGGTCAGAAGGATAGTAGATGGGACCTGCCTACATAGGGTCAGAAGGATAGTAGATGGGACCTGGCTACATAGGGTCAGAAGGATAGTAGATGGGACCTGGCTACATAAGGTGAGAAGGATAGTAGATGGGACCTGGCTACATAGGGTCAGAAGGATAGTAGATGGGACCTGGCTACATAGGGTCAGAAGGATAGTAGATGGGACCTGGCTACATAGGGTCAGAAGGATAGTAGATGGGACCTGGCTACATAGGTTCAGAAGGATAGTAGATGGGACCTGGCTACATAGGGTCAGAAGGATAGTAGATGGGACCTGGCTACATAAGGTCAGAAGGATAGTAGATGGGACCTGACTACATAGGGTCAGAAGGATAGTAGATGGGACCTGGCTACAGAGGGCCAGAAGGATAGTAGATGGGACCTGGCTACATAGGGTCAGAAGGATAGTAGATGGGACCTGGCTACATAGAGTCAGAAGGATAGTAGATGGACCTGGGTCAGAAGGATAGTAGATGGGACCTGGCTACATAGGGTCAGAAGGATAGTAGATGGACCTGCCTACATAGGGTCAGAAGGATAGTAGATGGGACCTGGCTACATAGGGTCAGAAGGATAGTAGATGGGACCTGGTTACATAGGGTCAGAAGGATAGTAGATGGGACCTGGCTGCATAGGGTCAGAAGGATAGTAGATGGACCTGGGTCAGAAGGATAGTAGATGGGACCTGGCTACATAGGGTCAGAAGGATAGTAGATGGGACCTGGTTACATAGGGTCAGAAGGATAGTAGATGGGACCTGGCTGCATAGGGTCAGAAGGAGAGTAGATGGACCTGGGTCAGAAGGATAGTAGATGGGACCTGACTACATAGGGTCAGAAGGATAGTAGATGGGACCTGGCTACATAGGGCCAGAAGGATAGTAGATGGGACCTGGCTACATAGGGTCAGAAGGATAGTAGATGGGACCTGGCTACATAGAGTCAGAAGGATAGTAGATGGACCTGGGTCAGAAGGATAGTAGATGGGACCTGGCTACATAGGGTCAGAAGGATAGTAGATGGGACCTGGCTACATAGGGTCAGAAGGATAGTATATGGACCTGGGTCAGAAGGATAGTAGATGGGACCTGGCTACATAGGGTCAGAAGGATAGTAGATGGACATGGCTACATAGGGTCAGAAGGATAGTAGATGGGACCTGCCTACATAGGGTCAGAAGGATAGTAGATGGGACCTGGCTACATAGGGTCAGAAGGATAGTAGATGGGACCTGGCTACATAAGGTGAGAAGGATAGTAGATGGGACCTGGCTACATAGGGTCAGAAGGATAGTAGATGGGACCTGGCTACATAGGGTCAGAAGGATAGTAGATGGGACCTGGCTACATAAGGTCAGAAGGATAGTAGATGGGACCTGGCTACATAGGGTCAGAAGGATAGTAGATGGGACCTGGCTACATAGGTTCAGAAGGATAGTAGATGGGACAAAAAACTTTTGTTTGTGGTGAGTAGTCACACTTTTTTTGCACATTATGTACAAAATAAGTTACAAACAACGTAAAAATACTAACCAAATAGCACAATTGGTTGGGAGCATGTATGACGTCATCCATCCTCTTCGGAACCATCTTGCTACTGATCAGTATAAAGTAGGACATTAATGGGGGTCTGTTCGGCCTGTCTTTTCCTGTAGTCCACGATCAGCTCCTTTGTCTTGCTCATATTGAGGGAGAGGTTGTTGTCTTCAGTATAAAGGAGGAAATGTTGTTTACTTGTTGATCAAAATCAAAGCTGTAATTAATCCTGATGTCAAATCAAATCAAATCATCAAATCAAATTGTATTTGTCACATACACATGGTTAGCAGATGTTAATGCGAGTGTAGCGAAATGCTTGTGCTTCTATTTCCGACAATGCAGTAGTAACAAGTAATCTAACTAACAATTCCAAAACTACTGTCTTGTACACAGTGTAAGGGGATAAAGAATATGTACATGTCTTTGCTTGCTGGCTCAGTAGGGCCCCCAGAGACAACTGCAGGTCTTGACAGGTGGCTAGCAGTCAGCAACCATCTTCTGGTAGACAGACCGCTCACTCTGAACAAGCAGGAGATGCTGCTCTTGGTTCTTCAGCTTGGCTGACTTCACAGCTTCTGGTAGACAGACCGCTCACTCTGAACCAGCAGGAGATGCTGCTCTTGGTTCTTCAGCTTGGCTGACTTCACGGCTTCTGGTAGACAGACCACTCACTCTGAACCAGCAGGAGATGCTGCTCTTGGTTCTTCAGCTTGGCTGACTTCACAGCTTCTGGTAGACAGACCGCTCACTCTGAACCAGCAGGAGATGCTGCTCTTGGTTCTTCAACTTGGCTGACTTCACAGCTTCTGGTAGACAGACCACTCACTTTGAACCAGCAGGATATGCTGCTCTTGGTTCTTCAGCTTGGCTGACTTAACAGCTTCTGGTAGACAGACCGCTCACTCTGAACCAGCAGGAGATGCTGCTCTTGGTTCTTCAGCTTGGCTGACTTCACGGCTTCTGGTAGACAGACCACTCACTCTGAACCAGCAGGAGATGCTGCTCTTGGTTCTTCAGCTTGGCTGACTTCACAGCTTCTGGTAGACAGACCGCTCACTCTGAACCAGCAGGAGATGCTGCTCTTGGTTCTTCAGCTTGGCTGACTTAACAGCTTCTGGTAGACAGACCGCTCACTCTGAACAAGCAGGAGATGCTGCTCTTGGTTCTTCAGCTTGGCTGACTTCACAGCTTCTGGTAGACAGACCGCTCACTCTGAACCAGCAGGAGATGCTGCTCTTGGTTCTTCAGCTTGGCTGACTTAACAGCTTCTGGTAGACAGACCGCTCACTCTGAACAAGCAGGAGATGCTGCTCTTGGTTCTTCAGCTTGGCTGACTTCACAGCTTCTGGTAGACAGACCGCTCACTCTGAACCAGCAGGAGATGCTGCTCTTGGTTCTTCAGCTTGGCTGACTTCACAGCTTCTGGTAGACAGACCGCTCACTCTGAACAAGCAGGAGATGCTGCTCTTGGTTCTTCAGCTTGGCTGACTTCACAGCTTCTGGTAGACAGACCGCTCACTCTGAACCAGCAGGAGATGCTGCTCTTGGTTCTTCAGCTTGGCTGACTTCACAGCTTCTGGTAGACAGACCGCTCACTCTGAACAAGCAGGAGATGCTGCTCTTGGTTCTTCAGCTTGGCTGACTTCACAGCTTCTGGTAGACAGACCACTCACTCTGAACCAGCAGGAGATGCTGCTCTTGGTTCTTCAGCTTGGCTGACTTAACAGCTTCTGGCAGATTGGCAGATCTGAAGACCTGATAGTGGTTCCTCTGGCGCTGCCAGCACAGGTCTGTCCTGGGCTTAGTGCTGGAGATGTGAGGCAGCCATTTTCTCCACAGACTCCTGAAGGAAGACAGCCTGACTACACGTACCTCTAGAAAATACAGATATAATGTGAGATCAATACATGTAGTGTCAATCATGTTGGAGATCACTTAAATAATGTGTTTATGCTTTACATACCAAGTGTTGTCATCGATTCCTTTTTTGTCACATGGGAGCAACTTTCCACACCAAAGTGTTTGTGTCCTGCTAATACTATTGCTCTATCCTCTGCAGAGTTGTTGATGAAGTTAAAACCCAACGGCTGGGTAAATTAGACCACAGGATGTTGACGGTACCTTAATTGGGGAGGATGGGTTCATGGTAATGACTGGAGTGGAATCAGTTGAATGGTATCAAATACATCAAAACACATGCCGTTCCATTCGCTCCGTTCCATTCGCTCCGTTCCATTCGCTCCGTTCCATCCGCTCCGTTCCATTCGCTCCGTTCCATTCGCTCCGTTCCATTCGCTCCGTTCCATTCGCTCCGTTCCATCCGCTCCGTTCCATTCGCTCCGTTCCATTCGCTCCGTTCCATTCGCTCCGTTCCATTCGCTCCGTTCCATTCGCTCCGTTCCATTCGCTCCGTTCCATTCGCTCCGTTCCATCCGCTCCGTTCCATCCGCTCCGTTCCATTCGCTCCGTTCCATTCGCTCCGTTCCATCCGCTCCGTTCCATTCGCTCCGTTCCATTCGCTCCGTTCCATTCGCTCCGTTCCATTCGCTCCGTTCCATTCGCTCCGTTCCATTCGCTCCGTTCCATTCGCTCCGTTCCATTCGCTCCGTTCCATCCTTTATAATGAGCCTTTCTCCCCTCGGCAGCCTCCACTGAACTAGACTGCTGGGTTAATACAACCCAGCGTGTTGGGTTGTGACATCGACCCAGAACATTGGGTTGGGGGTATTGACCCAGCAGCTGGGTCATTTATGTAATCCTTGGGTTATTTTCAGTGTCACCCTAATTTCAATGTTGCTTATATATTTGTTTGCCTTCTCTACAATCCCACCCCCTCCTCTTTCCAACACACAATGAAGACACAGTGTTATAAACAGTAATTAGTATAGCCTGCATTTCAGAACAAACATCACCGCACGTCAGAGAATATACAGTAAAATATATGTTTTACTAAATAGCACGTTGAAACAAAGCTCTATGGTGTTAAATGTGTGTAAAATAGGATTGATTATTACAATTCATATGTATTATTTCAAGAACCAAACAGTCCAAAACATCAGACAAAAGCCTCCGTTGAACTTGATGTGCTCACTCAGGTTGAAATCAGAGAAAAACAAAGCATGTGCGCGTGTGACTCAGACGTGTCTATCGGAGGGTGTCAGAGCCAATCAATAGATATTCACATTCACTGACACACTACAGCTTTCTTAGGTGACAACACACTCCACAATCATGGTCTAGATTTGGGTCTTCCATCACTCTAAGACACCAGTCTGATTGGTTGCTGTCTGAGTGGACTGATCCATTCTGGGGATGACACAGTCCATCACTCTAAGACACCAGTCTGATTGGCTGCTGTCTGAGTGGACTGATCCATTCTGGGGATGACACAGTCCATCACTCTAAGACACCAGTCTGATTGGCTGCTGTCTGAGTGGACTGATCCATTGTGGAGGTTGTGGGGATGACACAGTCCATCACTCTAAGACACCAGTCTGATTGGCTGCTGTCTGAGTGGACTGATCCATTGTGGAGGTTGTGGGGATGACACAGTCCATCACTCTAAGACACCAGTCTGATTGGCTGCTGTCTGAGTGGACTGATCCATTGTGGAGGTTGTGGGGATGACACAGTCCATCACTCTAAGACAGAACGACAGATTTGTACCTTGTCAGCTCGGGGATTTGAACATGCAACCTTCCGGTTACTTGTCCAACGCTACCCTAGGCTACCCTGCCGCCTCATTAGTAGACTTGGTATAGCATCCTGGTAGAAGCACCATCAAGCTGTAAGGGTAAGAGCGCCCAAGAGCACAAGGGTTGTGAGGGAATAGGGAATGTTTTTTGTTGTTGTTGTCAGAAATGGCTGTAATTATGGTGCAGCTTCAGCAACATGGACAGAGAGCGAGAGAGAGAGAGAGAGAGAGAGAGAGAGAGAGAGAGAGAGAGAGAGAGACAGCACTATACACACGGATGTTCTGTGGTGGTCGCTGTAGCAGGGAGGAGAGAGAGAGAGAGAGAGAGACAGCACTATACACACTGATGTTCTGTGGTGGTCGCTGTAGCAGGGAGGAGAGAGAGACAGCACTATACACACTGATGTTCTGTGGTGGTCGCTGTAGCAGGGAGGAGAGAGAGAGAGAGAGAGAGACAGCACTATACACACTGATGTTCTGTGGTGGTCGCTGTAGCAGGGAGGAGAGAGAGAGACAGCACTATACACACTGATGTTCTGTGGTGGTCGCTGTAGCAGGGAGGAGAGAGAGAGACAGCACTATACACACTGATGTTCTGTGGTGGTCGCTGTAGCAGGGAGGAGAGAGAGAGACAGCACTATACACACTGATGTTCTGTGGTGGTTGCTGTAGCAGGGAGGAGAGAGAGAGACAGCACTATACACACTGATGTTCTGTGGTGGTCGCTGTAGCAGGGAGGAGAGAGAGACAGCACTATACACACAGACGTTCTGTGGTGGTGGCTGTAGCAGGGAGGAGAGAGAGACAGCACTATACACACTGATGTTCTGTGGTGGTCGCTGTAGCAGGGAGGAGAGAGAGAGAGCACTATACACACAGACGTTCTGTGGTGGTCGCTGTAGCAGGGAGGAGAGAGAGACAGTACTATACACACTGATGTTCTGTGGTGGTCGCTGTAGCAGGGAGGAGAGAGAGAGAGCACTATACACACAGACGTTCTGTGGTGGTCGCTGTAGCAGGGAGGAGAGAGAGACAGTACTATACACACTGATGTTCTGTGGTGGTCGCTGTAGCAGGGAGGAGAGAGAGACAGCACTATACACACAGACGTTCTGTGGTGGTCGCTGTAGCAGGGAGGAGAGAGAGACAGCACTATACACACTGATGTTCTGTGGTGGTGGCTGTAGCAGGGAGGAGAGAGAGAGACAGCACTATACACACAGACGTTCTGTGGTGGTCGCTGTAGCAGGGAGGAGAGAGAGACAGCACTATACACACTGATGTTCTGTGGTGGTCGCTGTAGCAGGGAGGAGAGAGAGACAGTACTATACACACTGATGTTCTGTGGTGGTGGCTGTAGCAGGGAGGAGAGAGAGAGACAGCACTATACACACTGATGTTCTGTGGTGGTCACTGTAGCAGGGAGGAGAGAGAGACAGCACTATACACACAGACGTTCTGTGGTGGTCGCTGTAGCAGGGAGGAGAGAGAGACAGCACTATACACACTGATGTTCTGTGGTGGTCGCTGTAGCATGGAGGAGAGAGAGACAGCACTATACACACAGACGTTCTGTGATGGTGGCTGTAGCAGGGAGGAGAGAGAGACAGCACTATACACACTGATGTTCTGTGGTGGTCGCTGTAGCAGGGAGGAGAGAGAGAGAGACAGCACTATACACACAGACGTTCTGTGGTGGTGGCTGTAGCAGGGAGGAGAGAGAGAGAAAGACAACGGGTGCTTGTGAGTCATTCTGTCTTTTTAACACAGCTAGTCTGAGCCCGGCCCGCCACAATCAAATGCGTTCTGACTCCTAGCCATTTGTGTGTCTTTCATTATTTCATCAAACACTTAAAGCATCCATCAGACAAGCTCCGGGGAAATAATTGATTTGATTAAAACACATAGGATGTGTCTATATATAGAAAAATATACATTTTAAATTGATTGGTCGAAAGAACAGGCTGTCGTTACTGACGTAAGTAAAAAACTGTATTTCATTAAGCCCTTTTCACAATCCCCAAAATGTTATATTTATATTTAAAATAAATAGTTGTTTTAGAATGAAAGTGTAATAACATGTCTTTAAATAGTAATCAGATTTGTGGCACTAGAGTCAAACCATACCGTACAGTAGGCGAAAAGCAAACGCATGAAAACAAACTAAAAGTCCATTTAAAATAAATTGTGCCATAAGAGCATATTCACTATTTTTCCATTGCAGTTAATAATTTGTTTGGCTAACACCTACTGGAATGGATCTTGTCACGACTTCTGCCGAAGTCGAAGCCTCTCCTTGTTCGGGCGGTGCTCGGCGGTCGACGTCACCGGTCTTCTAGCCATCATCGATTCATGTTTCATTTTCCATTGGTTTTGTCTGGCCTTCCTACACACCTGGTTTCAATCCCATTCATTACCTGTTACCTGTATTTAACCCTCTGTTTCCCCTCATCTCTTTGTCAGAGATTGTTTGTTATTCAGTGTTGTATTGGTGTGCGACGGGTCCTCGTACCCATTTTGTTTATTGTTACATTTAGTGTTGGAGTTATGTTTCGTTTATTGTTTATTAAATAACTCCATTACATTCAGTTTCGGCGCCGACAGCTTTGTTTGCTAGGAAACTATCATTCCTTCATCTTTCATTACATACAGTCGAGAAGAACTACTGAATATAAGAGCAACGTCAACTCACCATCAGTACGACCAGGAATATGACTTTCCCGAAGCGGATCCTGTGTTCTGCCTTCCACCCAGGACAACGGAATGGATCCCAGCCGGCGAACCAAAACAAAGACATCGTAAAAGAGGCAAACGAAGCGGTCTTCTGGTCAGGCTCCGGAGACGGGCACATTGCTCGCCACTCCCTAGCATACTTCTCGCCAATGTCCAGTCTCTTGACAACAAGGTTGATGAAATCCGAGCAAGGGTAGCATTCCAGAGGGACATCAGAGGCTGTAATGTTATTTGCTTTACGGAAACATGGCTCACTCGAGAGACGCGATCGGAGTCGGTGCAGCCAGCTGGTTTCTCCACGCATCGCGCCGACAGAAACAAACATCTTTCTGGTAAGAAGAGGGGCGGGGTCGTATGCCTTATGATTAACAAGACGTGGTGTGACCACAACAACATACAGGAACTCAAGTCCTTCTGTTCACCTGACTTAGAATTCCTCACAATCAAATGTCGACCACATTATCTACCAAGGGAATTCTCTTTGATTATAATCACAGCCGTATATATTCCCCCCCAAGCAGACACATCGATGGCCAATGAACTAAGTTTATTTTACTCTTTGCAAACTGGAAACCAAATATCCTGAGGCTGCATTCATTGTAGCTGGGGATTTTAACCTGTTGAATCTATGGGGGTGCTATTTCATTATTGGATAAAAGAACGTGCCCGTTTTAAGCGCAATATTTTGTCATGAAAAGATGCTCGACTATTCATTTAATTGACAGCTTTGGAAAGAAAACAGTCTAACGTTTCCAAAAGTGCAAAGATATTATCTGTGAGTGCCACAGAACTCATGCTACAGGCGAAACCAAGATGAAACTTCAAACAGGAAATGAGCAGAATTTCTGAAGCTCTGTTTTCCAATGTCTCCTTATATGGCTGTGAATGCAGCAGGAACAAGCCTGCGCTTTCTGTCGTTTCTTCAAGATGTCTGCAGCATTGTGACGTATTTGTAGGCATATCATTGGAAGATTGGCCATAAAAGACTACATTTTCCAGGGGTCCGCCCGGTGTCCTATGTCTAAATTGGTGCTTAATCTTCAGTTGCGGGCATTTTCTCCTGGGATTCAGGACAGAAAGCACACTTCCACGAAGGATATATCATCGAAGAGATATGTGAAAAACACCTTGAGGATTGGTTCTAAACAACGTTTGCCATGTTTCAGTCGATATTATGGAGTTAATTTGGAAAAAAGTTAGGCGTATTGATGACTGGATTTTCGGGTTTTTTTGGAAGCCAAACGTGACGCACCAAACGGAGCGATTTCTCCTAAACAAATCAACTTTCAGGAAAAACTGAACATTTGCTATCTAACAGTCTCCTCATTGAAAACATCTGAAGTTCTTCAAAGGTAAATGATTTTATTTGAATGCTTTTCTGTTTTTTGTGAAAATGTTGTCTGCTGAATGCTAACGCTAAATGCTACGCTAGCTAGCTACTGTTACACAAATGATTGTTTTCCTATGGTTGAGAAGCATATTTAGAAAATCTGAGATGACAGTGTTGTTAACAAAAGGCTAAGCTTGAGAGCTAGCATATTTATTTCATTTCATTTGCGATTTTCATGAATAGTTAACGTTGCGTTATGGTAATGAGCTTAGGTCTATAAATAGGATCCCGGATCCGGGTTTGCTCGCCGCAACTGGTTAACAAGGCTAATCTGAAAACAAGACTCCTTAAATTGTATCAGCATATCGATTGCGCAACCAGGGCTGGAAAAAACCTTGGATCATTGCTATTCTAACTTCCGCGACGCATATAATGCCCTCCCCCGCCCTCCTCTCGGAAAAGCTGACCACGACTCCATTTTGTTGCTCCCTGCCTACAGACAGAAGCTAAAACAAGAAGCTCCCGCGCCGAGGTCTGTTCAACGCTGGTCCGACCAATCTGATTCCACACTTCAAGACTGCTTCCATCACGTGCACTGGGATATGTTCCGCACTGCGTCCAACAACAACATTGACGAATACGCTGATTCGGTGAGAGAGTTCATTAGAAAGTGCATTGATGATGTCGTTCCCATAGCAACGATTAAAACATTCCCAAACCAGAAACCGTGGATTGATGGCACTGAAAGCGCAAACCACTGCTTTTAATCAGGGAAAGGTGACCGGAAACATGACCGAATACAAACAGTGTAGCTATTCCCTCCGCAAGGCAATCAAACAAGCTAAGCGTCAGTATAGAGACAAAGTAGAGGCGCAATTCAACGGCTCAGACACAAGAGGTATGTGGCAGGGTCTACAGTCAATCACGGATTACAAAAAGAAAACCAGCCCCGTCACGGACCAGGATGTCTTGCTCCCAGGCAGACTAAATAACTTTTTTTCTCACTTTGAGGACAATACAGTGCCACTGACACGTCCCGCAACCAAAACCTGCGGACTCTCCTTCACTGCAGCCGACGTGAGGAAAACATTTAAACGTGTTAACCATCGCAAGGCTGCAGGCCCAGACGGCATCCCCAGCCGCGCCCTCAGAGCATGCGCAGACCAGCTGGCTGGTGTGTTTACGGACATATTCAATCAATCCTTATCCCAGTCTGCTGTTCCCACATGCTTGAAGAGGGCCTCCATTGTCCCTGTTCCCAAGAAAGCTAAGGTAACTGAGCTAAACGACTACCGCCCCCGTAGCACTCACTTCCGTCATCATGAAGTGCTTTGAGACTAGTCAAGGACCATATCACCTCCACCCTACCTGACACCCTAGACCCACTCCAATTTGCTTACCTCCCCAATAGGTTCACAGACGATGCAATCTCAACCACACTGCACACTGCCCTAACCCATCTGGACAAGAGGAATACCTATGTGAGAATGCTGTTCATCGACTACAGCTCAGCATTTATGTACATATTCTTTATCCCTTTACACTTGTGTGTATAAGGTAGTAGTTTTGGAATTGTTAGGTTAAATTACTCTTTGGTTATCACTGCATTGTCGGAACTAGAAGCACAAGCATTAACATCTGCTAACCATGTGTATGTGACAAATACATTTGATTTGATTTGAGTTTGATTCTCCTGCGCCTGACTTCCCTGCCACCTATACACACACGACAGCTCTTTTTTTTGTTGGAAAAGCATTCCAAGTTAAGCTGGTTGAGAGAATGCCTTGATGACAGCTTTGCACCCTCTTGGCATTCTCTCAACCAGCTTAACTTGGAATACTTTTCAAATAGTCTTGAAGGAGTTCCCACATCTGCTGAGCACTTGTTGGCTGCTTTTCCTTCACTCTGCGGTCCAACTCATCCCAAACCGTCTCAAATGGGTTCAGGTCAGGTGATTGCCGAGGCCAGGTCATCTGATGCAGCACTCCATCACTCTCCTTGGTCAAATAGCCCTTACACAGCTTGGAGGTGTGATGAGTCATTGTCCTGTTAAACTAATGATAGTCCCACAAAGCGCAAACCAGATGGGATGGCCATAAAACAAATTATTTTGTGTAAGCTTCTCAGCTAGCTTGTTAGCTGATCAAATATCTGTTCTAAACTTGTTTCTTCTAGCTAGATAACATCACATCATTACATGAAATGTTTGTGCACGTAGCTAGCTAGCTAACATTACTAGATAGCTGTGATAAATGTATTCTATCAAAACATCCGACTGAAGTGAGTTCAGTTCAAGTTCGCTAGCTAGCTGCCAAATGATTTGTTTTATGGCAAAACGTATTCAAAACTCGCTAGGTTGCAATGTATTTACAGGTTTTCTAGGACAAGAGAGAGATCATTTGCCAGACGCACCTGCCGCAGGCTTGTGATTTCTCCGCTCAAGCCTCCCCACAACGGAGGAGCAAAGGTGAGTAAGGCTCAAGTAAAAACAGAGGTGTTCAACAACAACACAATCAGAATAATTAGGTCATTAGTTATTCCCTTTCATCACACTCAAATGTAATGTTCTCTCATGTTACTGTTGTTACTGACGTACGTGACATTCAGATTATCTCAAATACAGGCATATAATGTGTTAATTAGGTAATTAACTATCTGAGGTAGGGTTCATGTCCAGCTGGATTAGGAGAGTATGAGAGTAACAGGCTGCACTCTGGGTAGGGAACGTCTTAGGGGAAGACTGTTTGACTGGGCTTTCCAACTGGGGATGAGATAATTAACTGCCTAATTTCTGTAGCCTACAGTTTACCATATTATCAAAACCTGTCATTTTGCCTGTTTATCATCCCAAGGAGTTGCAAGTCGTGTTCGGAGTACCACTGAGAGACTACAAAATCTGTGTTTCTGCATTTACAGCCACCCAGTTTCATCCAAAATGCAAGAGTGTGTCTTATGTAAGTGTCAGATACAGTGTCTTATGTAAGAGTGTGTCAGATACAGTGTCTTATGTAAGAGTGTGTCAGATACAGTGTCTTATGTAAGAGTGTGTCTTATGTAAGAGTGTGTCTTATGTAAGAGTGTGTCTTATGTAAGAGTGTGTCTTATGTAAGAGTGTGTCTTATGTAAGAGTGTGTCAGATACAGTGTCTTATGTAAGAGTGTGTCAGATACAGTGTCTTATGTAAGAGTGTGTCTTATGTAAGAGTGTGTCAGATACAGTGTCTTATGTAAGAGTGTGTCAGATACAGTGTCTTATGTAAGAGTGTGTATTATGTAAGAGTGTGTCAGATACAGTGTCTTATGTAAGAGTGTGTATTATGTAAGAGTGTGTCTTATGTAAGAGTGTGTCAGATACAGTGTCTTATCAAATCAAATCAAATCCAATTTTATTTGTCACATAGCAGATGTTAATGCGAGTGTAGCGAAATGCTTGTGCTTCTAGTTCCGACAATGCAGTAATAACCAACGAGTAATCTAACCCAACAATTCCAAAACTACTACCTTATACACACAAGTGTAAAGGCATAAAGAATATGTACATAAAGATATATGAATGAGTGATGGTACAGAGCGGCATAGGCAAGATGCAGTAGATGGTATCGAGTACAGTATATACGTATACATATGAGATAAATAATGTAGGGTATGTAAACATTATATTAAGTGGCATTGTTTAAAGTGGCTAGTGATATATTTTACATCAATTCCCATCAATTCCCATTATTAAAGTGGCTGGAGTTGAGTCAGTGTGTTGGCAGCAGCCACTCAATGTTAGTGGTGGCTGTTTAACAGTCTGATGGCCTTGAGATAGAAGCTGGTTTTCAGTCTCTCGGTCCCTGCTTTGATGCACCTATACTGACCTCGCCTTCTGGATGATGGCGGGGTGAACAGGCAGTGGCTCGGGTGGTTGTTGTCCTTGATGATCTTTTTGGCCTTCCTGTGACATCGGGTGGTGTAGGTGTCCTCTTATGTAAGAGTGTGTCAGATACTGTGTCTTACGATGCAGCAGCAGCGGTACCTAAAACCCTCACATTCCAGTAAAAAGGCAGCGACGACTCCAGTTATTACCATGATGACACGGACACTATCGGTGAAGGGGAACTGAAAGATACACTGTAGTGAGCTTGTGTTTATGAGTAAATGATTGATCAATTAACTTATGTGCCAAAGTATTACATGCAGACGTCATACCGGCAACTCACTATCACAGAGCCCCTGATCACAGTCCCTGAACAGTCCCTGTTCACAGTCCCTGTTCACAGTCCCTGTCCCTGAACAGTCCCTGTTCACAGTCCCTGAACAGTCCCTGTTCACAGTCCCTGAACAGTCCCTGTTCACAGTCCCTGTTCCTGAACAGTCCCTGTCCCTGAACAGTCCCTGTTCACAGTGCCTGTCCAGTCCCTGTTCACAGTCCCTGTCCCTGAACAGTCCCTGTTCACAGTCCCTGTCCCTGAACAGTCCCTGTTCATGCCTGTTCACATGGTGAGAAGTACATTCTGCAGCTTTTCCACTCCTGTCCGGTTTGCACGAGAACAGTGGTTCCCAATCTTTTTATAGTCCCATACCCCTTTCAAACATTCAACCTCCAGCTGTACCCCCTCTAGCACCAGGGTCAGCTGTACCCCCTCTAGCACCAGGGTCAGGGCACTCTCAAATGTTGTTTTTTGCCATCATTGTAAGCCTGCCACACACACACTATATGATACATTTATTAAACATAAGAATGAGTTGAGTTTGTTATAACCCGGCTCGTGGGAAGTGACAATGCGCTCTTATAGGACCAGGGCACAAATAATATCATAATAATCAATCATGTTGCTCTTTATTTAACCATCTTACATATAAAACCTTATTTGTTCATCATTAATTGTGAATAACTCACCACAGGTGTGCTTGAAAGGATGCACATAACTCACCTGTATTTAGTTGTCATGATAGTGAGTGTCGAGAATCCACTCTCACATAGGTACGTGGTTGTAAAGGGCATTCGTGTCTTAACAGCACGATTTGCCAAGGCAAGAAACTCAGAGCGCAGCACTATCCAGAAATCTGTCAGTGGCTTCTGATTAAATTCAGTTTTCACAGAACCGCTTGTTGCAATTTCGATGAGGCTCTCTTGTTCAGATGTCGGTAAGTGGACTTGCGGCCAGGGCATGAAAGCAATAACGAATCCAGTTGTTTGTGTGATCCGTTTTGGGAAATTACCTGCGTAATTCGCACCCAACTCACTCAGGTGCTTCGCTATATCACATTTGACATTGTCCGTAATCTTGAGTTCAACTTTAAGCTCGTCTCTCAATTTATAAAAAAAAACTGTGTCAATACTTTGCCCCTTGATAACCAGCGCCGTTCTGTATGTTGTAAAAGCATTACATGGTCACTGCCCATATCATTGCATAACGCTGAAAATACACGAGAGTTCAGGGGGCACTGTGACCTCATCAGGACTAGGAAGAGTCATGCGTATTGCCCTCACTGTGACCTCATCAAGACTAGGAAGTGTCAGGAGTATTGCCCTCACTGTGACCTCATCAAGACTAGGAAGAGTCAGGCGTATTGCACTCATTGTGACCTCATCAAGACTAGGAAGTGTCAGGAGTATTGCCCTCACTGTGACCTCATCAGGACTAGGAAGAGTCAGGTTTATTGCCCTCATTGTGACCTCATCAAGACTAGGAAGAGTCAGGTTTATTGCCCTCATTGTGACCTCATCAAGACCAGGAAGAGTCAGGCAACAAGTCCATAATCAACTACCTATACTGGTTGGTGTGGAGATGGTGGCAAAGTGGACATCGGGAGCTAACCACGTCCACGGTTACAATGACAACAATATTTTTCCCCAAACTGCCTACACCAACCCCTTACATACAGGTGCAGAGGCCAGGGAATGGCTCAAACCAAGTCTGTATAAATGCTTGTGTGAACCTTGTTTATTTGTGAACCTTTTGTGTTTATTAACAGAGGTACGACAACTATATTCAACAGGCACCGAGGTATGTGAGAAGCTGTGCCTCGTGCTTTTCCAGAAACGGCTGGTGAAAGATGTGACCAATATCCGTCATCGAAGCCACAGCCTGGTCCTGAAGTTTGCCCCAAACATTCCTTTCCTGGAATGTTGTGCAGGTATACCGTTTTTGTTGTTGTGTAAATGCACATATCAATTGAATGTTAAACACGCTTGTGTCTTGTATGTTTCTCTTACAGACTTCTAAGTCACGAAATTATGTTGATGTTGGATTTGGAGCCTGCCAGACGTGCTGAATCATTTCAACAAATCTGTCTGAAATCTCCCACGGATATTACAGCATGATTTGCACACAGATCTCAAGTTAGGATTCCACCTACAATAACTTCAATGAACATAACTCTGCTCTTGGTATCATGTTTCACAGGACTGCTGTGCTGTGTCAGACCAGATGGACAGAGGCTGAGGCAGTGGATGTAATAACGTTTATTTTAAATTAATTGAAATAAAGTATGGATGTTTACACAATTTGACCGACTGAATCATTTGTAACGGGGGAAGGTTGATGCTAGTGTAGTTCCCCCCCCCCCCCCCCCCCCCCCCCCATGGGATCAGGGAAGCTGGCCTGCACAGTCGGGCATGAACAG
Organism: Oncorhynchus mykiss; assembly: GCF_013265735.2. Lineage (NCBI taxonomy): Eukaryota > Metazoa > Chordata > Actinopteri > Salmoniformes > Salmonidae > Oncorhynchus > Oncorhynchus mykiss. Next base: position 77,008,904 of record NC_048580.1, on the reverse strand, counting down.
TGTGATCAAAGAGTAGGATAATTAACCTTTCATCTCTGTTGTGTCCATGGTAGTTATGTCATTCTAACGAGGTTTTACAAAAGACAAAAGGCTCATGAATAAAAACCCACTTTAAGTAATTTGTGTCTCTCAGTAATTTTTTCCTTGAATGATTGATGACTATGTACTGAGAATGTACTGCAATCTGCAACAGCTACTGTACCTACAGTAGTATGGCTAATCTTCTGTTGTTATTTATCGTTGCCTAGTTACGAAGTCATCACTAGAGCATCGTAGGAAGGTCACATTCCCTCGGATGTAGCTGTACCCGCTGTATGTGAATAAACCTTCGTAAAGTTACAATGTATGTTTATATATTTATATACAGCTGATTCAAATCATCAAAGCTTGTTATTGAATCAGCTGTGTAGCGCTAGGGCGAAGAAACAAAATGTGCACCTGGGGGGGGGGGGGGGACTGAGTATGGAAACCCAGATCAATAGTGGTTCCACTTCTATTCTCTATTAGTTTACAATTCTAAATCTGGCGAAAAGGGAATGGAAACAATATCAAGCAAGGAACATGGCATTCTCTCACCCTCAGCTAGCGTGCCTGCTCCTGCCAAACACGTAGGTAGGTGTACTAGCCCACTAGTCTAGCAAGCAACACGGTGCTGGACGCAACCCAACAAGTGGTGCTTTCCGCCCGCTGGTGCTGGATCGAGGTGAGGGCTTTTCTCCATGATGGATCGCATAGCTGTCCATGTGTACTCTGTTTTAATAGACGTAATCTTACAGTAGTTACAACAACCCTCTCTTTATCTCACAGCCATTGTAATTATGCTGTACAGAGAAATGTGCTCTGTATTCACAACGGTCTATTCTTAGGCGGCGTGTGACTTCAAGTTTGGGAAAGCTTACAATTTATCCGACCATTTCTACCCATAATGCAGTTATGATTTTCTGTGAAACAGTTCCATTTCAAAAAACAACATTTGACTTTCTCAAAGTCGTTGTCAAATGGGGAAAATAAAAATGATCAAATCTAAAAGTAAAACAATTCCACTAGTGTTGAGATCACCAGCCTCTGCCGTGTGGACACACTCATTCACTATCAGCCAATGGAGGCTAAAGAAATTAAACTCAGAGATAGCCTATAGTCCAATGTAATAGTAGGCCGCCAAGATTTTCCATGGCCAACTAAGTAACAAATACAAATAAGAGTCAAATAAAAAAACTGAAAATATGCTGATGAAAATGTTCTTTCAATTGCATTAATCTCTCTACTCTGTCTGCCTGCCTCCCCTTTCTATCTTTCTTGACTTGAGCTATCGCTAGTGACGTGCAACATCGTATCAAAAACAATCAACTGGGTGAAGGTCCGGCCCAATGACCATAAAGCTGTTGCTACCGAACTTGCAACATTGTATCAAGTAGCCAGATGAGGCTACCGAACTTGCAACATTGTATCAAGTAGCTAGATGAGGCTACCGAACTTGCAACATTTTATCAAGTAGCTAGATGAGGCTACCGAACTTGCAACATTTTATCAAGTAGCTAGATGAGGCTACCAAACTTGCAACATTTTATCAAGTAGCTAGATGAGGCTACCGAACTTGCAACATTGTATCAAGTAGCTAGATGAGGCTACCAAACTTGCAACATTTTATCAAGTAGCTAGATGAGGCTACCGAACTTGCAACATTTTATCAAGTAGCTAGATGAGGCTACCGAACTTGCAACATTGTATCAAGTAGCCAGATGAGGCTGGTGGGAGGAGCTTTAGGAAGACGGGCTCATTGTAATGTCTGGAATAAATGTAAGGCATAAAAACACATCTCACGTATAGAAACCATATGTTTGACTCCATTCCGTTGATTCCATACCAGTCAGTACAACGAGCCCCATCCTCCTATATCTCCTATCTTCAACTAACCTATTTCAGGCCAGGTTTCTCGGGATGGACACAGCTGCGCAAAGGGAAATGTGTTCAGATAATGTGTTCAGATATTTTATTAAATTTTCTACTGCAATATGGGATCCTCAGACATTTTGCTCTTTTACACCGAGGCCTGGTGATTGAGAGGAGAGTGTTGGAAAGATTTTTAAAATAGCCTACCGTGAGGAACGATTATAATTCACAATGGATGAAAAAAAAAGACGTAGTTGACTGAGAAGCTCAGTTTATTAGTGGTGGTGAGTTTAAGACAATCAGAAATCCCCAATTGGGCATTTTCCTACATTTGCGCGCAGCAGGCCAGTTAGCCTAGTTCTATGCAGGCTCAGGCTCCATTAGCATTATGAGGACAGAGGAACCAGACGCATGTCAATTGCACATCCAAACAAAATACAATGAAAAAATGTACAAAACGTGTAAATGATGTTTATGAAATGAACCAAAACTTGTCTCTCACAAGTGTAGCAGGCTGTGAACTCCGTCAATAGCGTCTCCACTCTGACAATGCTCTTACTGTCATGGCTTCATAACAAACAGAGTAACATATATATATATATATATATATATAGCCTATATATAATAAGAACAGAAATTATAATAATAACAGAAAAAAATGACTGCAGGCTTAATTAATCTAATCTCTATAAGCATTAAGGAAGGGATAAACAGAGCCGTTCTGTACATTACCTTGGAAATAATGGACAACTAGGTGAAGGAGTTTCTCCCGCTTATACCACAGTTACCAAAGAAAACAATACTAAGCACATTTACCGATATTATTTTTGATTTTGTTGATATTTTAACTTCTCTAAGCAAATTCATACATTCTCATCTTTTGGTTGCAAGAGATGCAGCCCCGTTGTTCATTCGATTAGTTTGTTCGTTCTTCTTTCTGTTCGGATGCCATGCTCGCTGGCAATATTCTTATTCCTAACTAGTTAGCCAGCTGGCTACTGCTAGCCATGACGTCTGCAGCCAAAATAACAGCAAAGTAGCTGTTTCCTATTGACGTTTGGATACATCCATAACAATGAGCGGATGATGCCCTATTTTGCTTGGCACAGCTAGAAAAGTTTGCCTTGCCATCAGGACACTTTACACTATTCATTACGAGGGAGATCGCATTGCATATCAAACACTAGGCTAGAAGCTAAAGAGTTTGTTGCTAGCGAACCTGCCAACATGACAACCGAATTCAACAATACCAGTTACTGAAAACACAAGGCAAACTAGAAACACGTGGAAGGATTTGACAGCATAGTAGAGACCAGAGAAATGAATGTTCATCACCATGTTAGGGTCATCAGATGCGTCATAAAAACACGTCTCTGTAAAGACAAAATAAATGCTAGCTAGCTATGTTTTTAACTCGTTTACAATGTATTCCCTTTCTGTTTGGTTTAGCTTGCTGTAACTTTGCAGCTGTCCGCAGGTGTAGGTGCATATTATTGCGTCATGACTGCGAGGTCGATATGGGTTCCAACTGTCCCGTTCTAGAATGCCCTTCTAGCCAATGAGAAACGAGTATTCACCAATGCTGTGGTATAACAGAAATGAATGTAACCAAATGATAGGGATAGGTCGTAAATGTACTGCTGTTGACATACAGTACGTAATGAAGATGGATAAAAAACAATATATAAACAATCAAAGGGCAAACAATTAAACACAATAAAACAAGAAATGTGCAAGAATTGTCTGGAGACAGCTCGGTGCATGCTGGAGAGCTGAGCGCATTCTGGAGAGAGGCACGCCAATATCTTCACCACACACCCCTCCTCCCTTTCTTCTTGTCTCAACATTTTAAATTATATTCAAGACACATTATCTTCACACATTTTGTAGATGCTTTTCACTGACAGCCACATCTCAATAATCACTCAGAAAACCCCTACTCAAAGCATTGTCCTGCGGCTGTCTCTCTCCATCTCCCTCTGTCTGTCTCTCTCCATCTCCCTCTGTCTGTCTCTCTCTCTCCACATGTCTCTCTCCATCTCCCTCTGTCTGTCTCTCTCTCTCCACATGTCTCTCTCCATCTCCCTCTGTCTGTCTTTCTCTCTCCACATGTCTCTCTCCATCTCCCTCTGTCTGTCTCTCTCTCTCCACATGTCTCTCTCCATCTCCCTCTGTCTGTCTTTCTCTCTCCACATGTCTCTCTCCATCTCCCTCTGTCTGTCTCTCTCTCTCCACATGTCTCTCTCCATCTCCCTCTGTCTGTCTCTCTCTCTCCACATGTCTCTCTCCATCTCCCTCTGTCTGTCTCTCTCTCTCCACATGTCTCTCTCCATCTCCCTCTGTCTGTCTTTCTCTCTCCACATGTCTCTCTCCATCTCCCTCTGTCTGTCTCTCTCTCTCCACATGTCTCTCTCCAGCTCTCTCTCTCGCTCTCTTTCTCTTTCTCTTTCTCTCTCTCATCCATGTATCTTTCTCCCTCTCTCTTTCTGTCTGTGTCTCTCTCTCTCAACATCTCTCTCTCCATCTCTCTCTCCTCGTATCTCTGACACACTCTCACACCACACAGGTCCATTAAATAGATGTTTTCACACTGTAGAATAGCAGCAGACTCAAGGTCTCAGTGTGAATGTGAGTGGGCAAGAACTGAAGTCAGTGTTAGGAGAAAAAGGCTATGTCGCATGTGTGTGTGTGTGTGTGTGTGTGTGTGTGTGTGTGTGTGTGTGTGTGTGTGTGTGTGTGTGTGTGTGTGTGTGTGTGTGTGTGTGTGTGTGTGTGTGTGTGTGTGTGTCATGATACAGGAAAGTCAAAGTAAAAATCATTTCATTTGGTCCTAGAGGGAGAGCGAGAGAGACAGATAGAGAGTGGCAAAGAGAGAGGAGGGAAGGAGAGAAAGGGAGGCAGAGAGAGCAGGGGAGGCAGAGGGAGGAGGGGAGAGGAGGCAGAGGGAGGAGTGGAGAGAGAGGAAGGCAGAGAGAGGAGTGGAGAGAGAAAGGGAGGCAGAGAGATGAGGGGAGAAAGAGAGAAAAGGGAGGAGAAAAATATATATATATTTATATTTAATATGGCTGCAATCCCGATACCAGGATCGATATGACAACTACCAGTGAAAATAGAGGGCGCCAAAATTCAAACTACAGAAATCTCATAATTACACTTCCTAAAACATACGTGTCTTATATCATTTTAAAGCTATTCTCGTTGTTAATCCCACCACAGTGTCTGATTTCAAATAGGCTTTTCAGTGAAAGCACTACAAATGATTATGTTAGGTCTCCACCAAACCACAATAAGCACAGCCATTTTCCAGCAAAATATAGCCTTCACAAAATCCAGAAATAAAGATCAAATTAATAACTAACCTTGAATCCTCCGTTAGAATGATATATGTAATCTACACCTCCATTAGGATGATAGATGTAATCTACACCTCCATTAGGATGATAGATGTAATCTACAGGATGATAGATGTAATCTACTCCTCCATTAGGATGATAGATGTAATCTACAGGATGACAGATGTAATCTACACCTCCATTAGGATGACATATGTAATCTACACCTCCATTAGGATGATAGATGTAATCTACACCTCCATTAGGATGACATATGTAATCTACACCTCCATTAGGATGATAGATGTAATCTACACCTCCATTAGGATGACATATGTAATCTACACCTCCATTAGGATGATTGATGTAATCTACACCTCCATTAGGATGATAGATGTAATCTACACCTCCATTAGGATGATTGATGTAATCTACTCCTCCATTAGGATGATAGATGTAATCTACACCTCCATTAGGATGATAGATATAATCTACTCCTCCATTAGGATGATAGATGTAATCTACAGGATGATAGATGTAATCTACAGGATGACAGATGTAATCTACTCCTCCATTAGGATGATAGATGTAATCTACAGGATGATAGATGTAATCTACAGGATGACAGATGTAATCTACTCCTCCATTAGGATGATAGATGTAATCTACAGGATGATAGATGTAATCTACACCTCCATTAGGATGATAGATGTAATCTACAGGATGATAGATGTAATCTACTCCTCCATTAGGATGATAGATGTAATCTACAGGATGATATATGTAATCTACAGGATGATAGATGTAATCTACACCTCCATTAGGATGATAGATGTAATCTACAGGATGATAGATGTAATCTACAGGATGATAGATGTAATCTACAGGATGATATATGTAATCTACAGGATGATAGATGTAATCTACTCCTCCATTAGGATGATAGATGTAATCTACAGGATGATAGATGTAATCTACAGGATGATAGATGTAATCTACAGGATGATAGATGTAATCTACACCTCCATTAGGATGATAGATGTAATCTACTCCTCCATTAGGATGATAGATGTAATCTCCAGGATGATAGATGTAATCTACACCTCCATTAGGATGATAGATGTAATCTACAGGATGATAGATGTAATCTACAGGATGATAGATGTAATCTACACCTCCATTAGGATGATAGATGTAATCTACAGGATGATAGATGTAATCTACTCCTCCATTAGGATGATAGATGTAATCTACAGGATGATAGATGTAATCTACAGGATGATAGATGTAATCTACAGGATGATAGATGTAATCTACTCCTCCATTAGGATGATAGATGTAATCTACAGGATGATAGATGTAATCTACAACTCCATTAGGATGATAGATGTAATCTACAGGATGATAGATGTAATCTACACCTCCATTAGGATGATATATGTAATCTACACCTCCATTAGGATGATAGATGTAATCTACACCTCCATTAGGATGATAGATGTAATCTACACCTCCATTAGGATGATAGATGTAATCTACTCCTCCATTAGGATGATAGATGTAATCTACACCTCCATTAGGATGATAGATGTAATCTACTCCTCCATTAGGATGATTGATGTAATCTACAGGATGATAGATGTAATCTACAACTCCATTAGGATGATAGATGTAATCTACAGGATGATAGATGTAATCTACAACTCCATTAGGATGATAGATGTAATCTACTCCTCCGTTAGGATGATAGATGTAATCTACAGGATGATAGATGTAATCTACAACTCCATTAGGATGATAGATGTAATCTACAGGATGATAGATGTAATCTACAACTCCATTAGGATGATAGATGTAATCTACGGGATGATAGATGAAATCTACTCCTCCATTAGGATGATAAATGTAATCTACACCTCCATTAGGATGATAAATGTAATCTACAGGATGATAGATGTAATCTACTCCTCCATTAGGATGATAGATGTAATCTACAGGATGATAGATGTAATCTACACCTCCATTAGGATGATAGATGTAATCTACAACTCCATTAGGATGATAGATGTAATCTACAGGATGATAGATGTAATCTACAACTCCATTAGGATGATAGATGTAATCTACGGGATGATAGATGAAATCTACTCCTCCATTAGGATGATAAATGTAATCTACACCTCCATTAGGGTGATAAATGTAATCTCCTCCTCCATTAGGAAGATAGATGTAATCTCCTCCTCCATTAGGATGATAGATGTAATCTACAGGATGATATATGTAATCTACTCCTCCATTAGGATGATAGATGTAATCTACAGGATGATAGATGTAATCTACACCTCCATTAGGATGATAGATGTAATCTACAGGATGATAGATGTAATCTACACCTCCATTAGGATGATAGATGTAATCTACAGGATGATAGATGAAATCTACTCCTCCATTAGGATGATAGATGTAATCTACAGGATGATAGATGTAATCTACACCTCCATTAGGATGATAGATGTCATCTACTCCTCCATTAGGATGATAGATGTAATCTACAGGATGATAGATGTAATCTACAGGATGATAGATGTAATCTACTCCTCCATTAGGATGATAGATGTAATCTACAGGATGATAGATGTAATCTACAGGATGATAGATGTAATCTACACCTCCATTAGGATGATAGATGTAATCTACAGGATGATAGATGTAATCTACAGGATGATAGATGTAATCTACAGGATGATAGATGTAATCTACAGGATGATAGATGTAATCTACTCCTCCATTAGGATGACAGATGTAATCTACAGGATGAGAACAGGTTCTAAAAATTGAGTTTCTCTCTCTCTTTTCAGGCTCCACATACCAGGTCTCTCTCTCTGCAGGCTCTAAATACTGAGTCTCTCTTTCTAAAGGCTCTAAATACTGAGTCTCTCTCTAAAGGCTCTAAATACTGAGTTTCTCTCTCTGCAGACTCTACATACGGAGTCTCCATCTCCCTGCAGGCTCTACATTCTGAGTATCTCTCTCCCTACAGGCTCTACATACTGAGTCTCTCTCTCTGCGGACTCTACATACTGAGTCTCTCCATCTCTCTGCAGGCTCTACATACTGAGTCTTTCTCTCTCTCTCTGCAGGATCTACATACAGAGTAGAGTATCTCTCTGTCTCTGCAGGCCCTACATACTGAGTCTCTCTCTCCCTGCAGGCTCTACATACTGAGTCTCTCTCTCTGCGGACTCTACATACTGAGTCTCTCTCTCTCTGCAGGCTCTACATACTGAGTCTCTCCATCTCTCTGCAGGCTCTACATACTGAGTCTTTCTCTCTCTCTCTCTCTCTGCAGGATCTACATACAGAGTATCTCTCTCTCACTGCAGGCTCTACATACCAAGTCTCTCTCTCTTTCTAAAGGCTCTAAATACTGAGTCTCTCTCTCTGCAGGCTCTAAATACTGAGTCTCTCTCTCTAAAGGCTCTAAATACTGAGTATCTCTCTCTGCAGGCTATAAATACCGAGTCCCTCTCTGTAAACGCTCTAAATACTGAGTCTCTCTCTCTAAAGGCTCTTAATACTAAGTCTCTCTCTCTGCAGGCTCTAAATACTGAGTCCCTCTCTGTAAACGCTCTAAATACTGAGTCTCTCTCTCTAAAGGCTCTTAATACTGAGTCTCTCTCTCTGCAGGCTCTACATACAGAGTCTCTCTTTCTCTCTGCAGACTCTACATACTGAGTCTCTCTCTCTGCAGGATCTACATACAGAGTCTCTCTCTCTCTCTCTGCAGGCTCTACATACTGAGTCTCTCTCTCTGAAGGCTCTACATACTGAGTCTCTCTCTCTGCAGGCTCTACATACCGAGTCTCTCTCTCTCTGCAGGCTCTACATTCTGAGTCTCTCTCTCTCTCTCTGCAGGCTCTACATTCTGAGTCTCTCTCTCTCTTCAGGCTCTACATACTGAGTCTCTCTTTCTCTGCAGGCTCTACATACTGAGTCTCTCTGTCTCAAATTTGGACTCATCAGACCAAAGGACAGATTCCACTGGTCTAATGTCCATTGCTCATGTTTCTTGGCTCAAGTAAGTCTCTTCTTCTCATTGGTGTCCTTTAGTAGTGGTTTCTTTGCAGCAAGTCGACCACGAAGGCCTGATTCACACAGTATCCTCTGAACAGGTGATGTTGAGATGTGTCTGTTACTTGAACTCTGTGAAACATGTATTTGGGCTGTAACTTCTGAAGCTGGTAACTCTATTGAATTTATCCTCTGCAGCAGAGGTAACTCTGGGTCTTCCTTTCCTGTGGCGGTCCTCATGAGAGCCAGTTTCATCATAGTGCTTGATGGTTTTTGCAACTGCACTTGGAGAAACTTTCAAAGTTCATGAAAAGTTCCAGATTGACTGACCTTCATATCTTATGTGTTATGTGTTATTTCATGGTTTTGATGTCTTCACTATTATTCTACAATGTAGAAAATAGTAAAAATACAGAAAAACCCTAGAATGAGTAGGTGTGTCCAACCTTTTGACTGGTACTGCATATATATATATATATATATATATATATATATATATATATATATATATATATATATATATATGGATTTCACATGAATGGGCAGGGGAGCCAGGACCAGCCAATCAGAATTATTTTTACCCCACCAAAAGGGCATTAATACAGACAGAAATACTCCTCAGTTTCATCAGCTGTCTGGGTGGCTGGTCTGAGACGATCCCGCAGGTGAAGAACCCAGATGTGAAGGTCCTGGGCTGGTGTGGTTACACGTGGTCTGCGGGTGTGCGGCCGGTTGGACATCCTGCAAAATTATCAAAAACAACTTTGAGGCAGCTTATTGGAGAGAAATAAATATTCACTTCTCTGGTAATAGATCTGGTGGACATTCCTGTTGTCAGCATGTCAATTGCACAATCCCTCAAAATTGAGACATTTGTGGCATTGTGTTGTGTGACAAAACTGTACATTATAGAGTGGCCTTTTATTGTCTCCAGCACAAGGTGCACATGTGTAATGATTATGCTTTTTAATCAACTTCTTGATATGCTACACCTGTCAAGTGGATTGATTATCTTGGCGAAGGAGAAATGCTGACTAACAGGGATGTAAACTAATTTCTGCACAAAAGAGAGAGAGAAATTAGCTTTTTGTGCATATGGAACATTTCTGGGATCTTTTATTTCAGCTCATGAAACCTGGGAACAACACTTTACATGTTGCCTTTATATTTTTGTTCAGTGTTTTTGTCTCTAAAGGGTTAAAGCTGTTACACATCAGCAGATCAATCTACACAGAAAAGTTTTCATCTGTCTCTGTTGGTCTGTCTCTCTCTCCTTCTCTCTCTCTCTCTCTCTCTCTGTCTCTCTCTCTCTCCTTCTCTCTCTCTCTCTCTCTCTCTGTCTCTCTCTCCGTCTCTCTCTCCGTCTCCTTCTCTCTCTCTCTCTCTCCGTCTCCTTCTCTCTCTCTCTCTCTGTCTCTCTCTCTGTCTCTCTCTCCCTCTCTCTCTCTCTCTCCGTCTCCTTCTCTCTCTCTCTCTCTCTCCGTCTCCTTCTCTCTCTCTCTCTCTCTCCGTCTCCTTCTCTCTCTCTCTCTCTCCGTCTCCTTCTCTCTCTGTCTCTCTCTCTGTCTCTCTCTCCCTCTCTCTCTCTCTCTCCGTCTCCTTCTCTCTCTCTCTCTCTCCGTCTCTCTCTCTCCATCTCACTCTCTCTCCGTCTCTCTCTCTCTCCGTCTCTCTCTCTCTCTCTCCGTCTCTCTCTCTCTCTCTCTCTCCGTCTCCTTCTCTCTCTCTCTCTCTCTCTCACTCTCTCCGTCTCCTTCTCTCTCTCTCTCTCTCTCTCTCTCCATCTCTCTCTCTCTCTCGGTCTCCTTCTCTCTCTCTCTCTCTCTCTCTCTCTCTCTCTCTCTCTCTCCGTCTCCTCTCTCTCTCTCTCTCTCTCTCTCTCTCTCTGTCTCCTTCTCTCTCTCTCTCTCTCTCTCTGTCTCTCTCTCCGTCTCTCTCTCCGTCTCTCTTTCTCTCTCTCTCGTTCTCTCTGTGTGTCCGTCAATGTGGGCAGCTTCAGTGTATTCCGAGGGTAAATTAATGTTGAGGTATAATCCCATGTGTTAATCCAGACCACTCTCAATCTGTCAATATGTGCATGTGCTGTGTTTGTTTGTCTGCTGTGCATGTGTGTGTGTGACCTAGTCAAGAGACAGACAGACAGACAGACAGATAGACAGACAGACAGACAGACAGACAGACAGACAGACAGACAGACAGACAGACAGATAAAGGTCAAGTGTCAGGATGGAATGAAAGATAGAGCAATCAACAGCAAAGGAAAGAAGAGGGAGAGACTCAATTGAGAGAAAAAACGGCAAGCAGACAAACATGCCTACTCAAAAAAAATGTCTCCCCTAACTCACTCAATACCTAACCTTTTGCATAGACCTATCGACTTTACCAGGAGAACCAACCCCCCAAATCATTAAAAGTTAAAGGAGAGCAATGAGCAGTAAGACACCAGATTTACTCGGAGAGAGAGAGGGGGGGGGGGGGGGAGTAGAGAGAGAGAAAGAGCGATAGAGAGGGAGGAGAGAGGGAGAGCGAGATTATTTATTTCTCATGGGGAGAGATAGTGAGAGTGGGAGGGAGGGGGCAGTTACAGCGCGCTGAAATACGCGAACCGATTCCCACAGAGAGACAGACGGCATCAGTCGTGTCTGAGCTATGGCGAGCTGCTGTTTGTTCTTTTACCGAGTCGTGAGAGCGGATGCTCCGAAACGATTTTGTTTTTGAAAATAACTACTAGACCGAAAACACCAAACAGGCTACTTCTGAGGTTTGTGTTCCTGTTAAAGTTTGGATTTTAGACAGTGCACTGCGTGAAGCAGCTATATCGACTCTACCTACACCGAACAGCAGGTAAGTCCAGTTGACATGTTTATCTGTTTGTTTTTATCCAGTTTCAATCGTTTCTCAGTGATGCATTCTAGTGGAGAAAAGAGAGAGAGAGAGAAATTTAAGCAAGGGGACATTTCCCATTTGGCTAGCACAGATGCGCGCTTGTGTGTGCGTAGTCAAATTTATGCGGTGAAAAAGTGTCTGTCCCTATCCACGTTTCCATTTTATGCGAGTAAAGTCATGCCACATAAAAAAGATAATGACAGCTGTGATAGAAACAGGATGTTTCGGTACAATTTTGTAAATGCGAACAGATCATTTGTGTCCGTACACTTATTTTATGCGAGAAATGGCGGTGGAAACGCCTTTATGCGCAAATATTGATATAACAACCATCATATCGAAGTAAACTTGGGAGTCATGCGATGATATGGTGTGTGGTCCTCCCACTATGACTGGAGAAACCATGCAGTTTATTAGGCTGCAGATGAATTAAGTTAGGATGAACTTTACAGGGTGCTGAAAGTGCATGGTGATCTTTATGCTCCTTTGCAATAAATATCAAGGGTGTAATTCTGGTGATATAATGATCGATGCTTGACTACAGTTTGACAAATAAAAATGATCTCACCCTTACCCATAATAATCCAATTGTTGTCAACTGCAAGCCCACTATTCCGGGCCTTCCTGCATGTGGGCATTTTGCAGTAACACCCTCTTTCTAGCATCCCATTGGCTCCTGCATGAACCCCCCCCCCCCCCCCCCCCCCCCAAGTACCCCATTGATTCCTGCATGAATCCCCGGGGGAGCTTCATGCTTGTGTCACACTTCTGAATGTGGGTCAAAAGGGAACTAAAAGTATTATGTCAAAGTATTTGATTTTTCGCCCAACCTATCGGAGTCCCCTTCACTACCTAGCGGGAGACGTGTAAATTGTGATTTGACTTGTGATTTAGAGAAAAACACTTTGAACTGTTGGAAACAAGGAAATATAATGACTATTCTAATTCTATAGTTAGACTATAATATTGGGCACTTTGAATACAGTGTTGTTTGACATGACAACAAATGAAAATGCCGGGGAGGAGTTATTGTGACAGGGTAGGAACCAAAGTGTTGATAAGTGTTTCCTAGGGGGCCCTGTAATCTTTGGCTACATTGAACATTTTCTTTTAGCTACTTCATGTAGGTAACAATATTTAGCTTCCTGTTTTATTTATGAGATACTGTTGCACAAAACATGCAGATGTAAGCATTAGCAACTAATAGGATTTTGGCCCAACTTGCTAAGAAAAGACAAACTAGCTGATGCTGAAAAAACAAACTAATAGTGTCACTATAGAACGCTAGTGGATTTATGGTAAGAAACAAAGTGAAAACAGTATTGTTGTCATCAACATTGTTGCATATGCTGCATTGGCCATGCAGGCTGAACGCAAGTGTCTCGTGGGAGAGGGGAGAGTGATGTCTCAAGTAGCGAAGTAAACCTTCAAAATGGACATTACACACGGCGTATAACATTTAACAAACCAAACATTCAGAGCTGTCTGTCCCATTCCCAGGTAGGTTACAAGGCGCTTTGTCGCCAGTACCTATGACTGGTCGGTAGGGTAACCTCCATGATAATGTTTTTTCCCCCTGGGTCTATTTTTTTATGCGTGCGGTACAGCACTGGGTGCCAGCCGGTTAGCGCCTAAACCGAATGAGGCTCGTTGTGATAACATTACCCTCAGGTGGCACATCACTGATCACGGAGCCCTGGTTCCCAGAGTGGGCCGGGCTTTAGGCAAACCTTTGCACATAAACACAATTCTTTCAACCGAGTTCCGGTGTTCACGGTGTTAAAGAGAAAGGACATCATCATTTCCACCCCAATCTTTTTGTAGTAAAACATAAAGAGGAACATGACATCAACCAATTAGAATACAATGCCTATTTCTAATTGGTTAAAATCACGATACACATTGAGGATGTCATAGGAAACACTTATCTTCCTCTAAATGTTTTTCCCCCAAAATCTATAAAAGTGCCATTTTCACATGTTGATGTTGGGGTGGTGCTGGAAATGACTTTTCTGATTAAAAGTGATGTTTCTCGCATGTGAGTTCGATTGTTCCTTCTCCATGTCCAGACACACGGAGTGGTAGAAATGGAATAACAACCAATCTCTCCACAAGGTAGCGTCTCGCCCCTTCAGATGGCATTTCACGGGAGGCTCGCTGTCTGCTCCGACCAGTTGTCACCCTGGATCATGCCAACAGTCTACAATCTATTTTTCAAGATGAGGGAGCCCGAGTGCCCCGTTGGGACACACTGGTGCACCGGTGGCCTCGGACCCTCCTTTACGCGTTTCCGTCAGTGGTTCTGATTCAGCCCACATTGAGAGGAGAGGGTGCACCAGGAGGACTTGCCATTGATTCTTGTGGCTCCTCGTTGGCCCAAGCTTCTTTGCTGATAGGCTAGCCAGTACCCAGTGGGGTGATTTTATCGACGCCACTTCGAGTTTAGATGATTTAAACATGCAGCTCTGGTCTCGTATGTTCATTTCTTACCCATCATTTATAGAGTTTGCAAGAAAGGGGCGGTTCCGTCTGGCTGACACGCTCTCTGACCTCACTGAGGGGCGTGACTTGTCACTTGTACAAAGTTATGTAAAACAATTATCTCTTAGAGTTTCTCAAATCACATCCCTCTCTTAACAAAAACAGTTTCATCATTTTGTCATATTACATTCACAACAGGTAGTATGGAAACTCCAGCTATACTTTCCAAGTTACAGGATTTCCTTTATAACGTTCATGACATCACAAAATAACAAAACAAAATTATATTAGTGTTCTATAGATGACCTCTGACCATTCCCCATGTTCTATGTTAGAAATGTTGTTCCAGTAATTCGCTTTAGAACGTGTTAGAGTTTCGGCAGGGGAAAATGTCCCTTTGAAACAAAGGACATTTCTTTGGTGAATATTTGGAGAGGGAGATCTGAATCTTCTCAACTTCATTTACAACAGGACGTGAGTTGTTAATCTCCACGAGTCATTTCCTTCCCTCTCTACGGATATTAATCAGTTTAGATAGTGACTGTCTGTCTCCACACTACTGTCTGTCTCCACACTACTGTCTGTCTCCACTCTACTGTCTGTCTCCACTCTACTGTCTGTCTCCACTCTACTGTCTGTCTCCACTCTACTGTAATAACATGTTGATATTAATCAGTTTAGAAAGTGACTGTCTGTCTCCACTCTACTGTCTGTCTCCACTCTACTGTCTGTCTCCACTCTACTGTCTGTCTCCACTCTACTGTAATAACATGTTGATATTAATCAGTTTAGAAAGTGACTGTCTGTCTCCACTCTACTGTCTGTCTCCACTCTACTGTAATAACATGTTGATATTAATCAGTTTAGAAAGTGATTGTCTGTCTCCACTCTACTGTCTGTCTCCACTCTGTCTGTCTCTACTCTACTGTTGGTCTCCACTCTGCTGTCTGTCTCCACACTACTGTCTGTCTCCACACTACTGTCTGTCTCCACTCTACTGTCTGTCTCCACTCTACTGTCTGTCTCCACTCTACTGTCTGTCTCCACTCTACTGTAATAACATGTTGATATTTATCAGTTTAGAAAGTGACTGTCTGTCTCCACTCTACTGTCTGTCTCCACTCTACTGTCTGTCTCCACTCTACTGTCTGTCTCCACTCTACTGTCTGTCTCCACTCTACTCTAGAGCCATGAGGGATCAGTATGGAGGAATAGTTAGGGTTCATTTTCAAGGCAATGTTACTGCATTAACAAAGACATTGACATTTTACTAATTTAACAGACTCTCTTATCCAGAGCGACTTACAGTAGTGAGTCATTTAGCAGACTCTCTGATCCAGAGCCACTACAGTAGTGAATCATTTAGCAGACTCTCTGATCCAGAGCCACTACAGTAGTGAATCATTTAGCAGACTCTCTGATCCAGAGCCACTACAGTAGTGAATCATTTAGCAGACTCTCTGATCCAGAGCCACTACAGTAGTGAATCATTTAACAGACTCTCTGATCCAGAGCCACTACAGTAGTGAGTCATTTAGCAGACTCACTTATCCAGAGAGCCGTACAGTAGTGAGTCATTTAGCAGACTCTCTTAACAGGAGAGCCATACAGTAGTGAGTCATTTAACAGACTCTCTGATCCAGAGCCACTACAGTAGTGAGTCATTTAGCAGACTCTCTTATCCAGAGAGCCATACAGTAGTGAGTCATTCAACAGACTCTCTTATCCAGAGATACTTACAGTAGTAAGTCATTTAGCAGACTCTCTGATCCAGAGCCCATACAGTAGTGAGTCATTTAGCAGACTCTCTTATCCAGACAGCCATACAGTAGTGAGTCATTTAGCAGACTCTCTGATCCAGAGCCCATTCAGTAGTGAGTCATTTAACAGACTCTTATCCAGAACCACTACAATGTGTTTGGCTAATGGACTGTTTGTTGTTCCATGTAGTGAATCTGTAAGGCCAAAAATAATTTTCATCAAATACATTTTTTTTTTACATTTTTTTTTTTTATGCTTCAAAGGGGTCATAAAATGTCTAATCAAATAGCTACATGAACTGGAAGGGCTTCAATTGAAGTCCTTTTGCCTGAGCAGCGCTGTACAAAACAAACCTGCAATACTATTGAACATTCTCAGCATTTCTATGTTCACCTTGTTGATAAGGAGAATAACCTGTTTATAGTAATGCAGTCCAAATACAGCGTGTAAAAAATAGCTGCGTTATAAACACACCTGCTGAAGAACACACCTGCTAAGGAACACACCTGCTGAAGAACACACCTGCTGAGGAACACACCTGCTGAGGAACACACCTGCTGAAGAACACACCTGCTGAGGAACACACCTGCTGAGGAACACACCTGCTGAGGAACACACCTGCTGAAGAACACACCTGCTGAAGAACACACCTGCTGAAGAACACACCTGCTGAAGAACACACCTGCTAAGGAACACACCTGCTGAAGAACACACCTGCTGAGGAACACACCTGCTGAGGAACACACCTGCTGAGGAACACACCTGCTGAGGAACACACCTGCTGAGGAACACACCTGCTGAAGGACACACCTGCTGAGGAACACACCTGCTGAAGAACACACCTGCTGAGGAACACACCTGCTGAAGAACACACCTGCTGAGGAACACACCTGCTGAGGAACACACCTGCTGAGGAACACACCTGCTGAAGAACACACCTGCTGAGGAACACACCTGCTGAAGAACACACCTGCTGAGGAACACACCTGCTGAGGAACACACCTGCTGAGGAACACACCTGCTGAGGAACACACCTGCTGAAGAACACACCTGCTGAAGAACACACCTGCTGAAGAACACACCTGCTGAAGAACACACCTGCTGAAGAACACACCTGCTGAAGAACACACCTGCTAAGGAACACACCTGCTGAAGAACACACCTGCTGAAGAACACACCTGCTGAAGAACACACCTGCTGAGGAACACACCTGCTGAAGAACACACCTGCTGAGGAACACACCTGCTGAGGAACACACCTGCTGAAGAACACACCTGCTGAAGAAAACACCTGCTGAAGAACACACCTGCTGAAGAACACACCTGCTGAAGAACACACCTGCTGAAGAACACACCTGCTGAAGAACACACCTGCTGAAGGACACACCTGCTGAAGGACACACCTGCTGAGGAACACACCTGCTGAAGAACACACCTGCTGAAGAACACACCTGCTGAAGAACACACCTGCTGAAGGACACACCTGCTGAAGAACACACCTGCTGAAGAACACACCTGCTGAGGAACACACCTGCTGAGGAACACACCTGCTGAGGAACACACCTGCTGAGGAACACACCTGCTGAAGAACACACCTGCTGAAGAACACACCTGCTGAGGAACACACCTGCTGAGGAACACACCTGCTGAGGAACACACCTGCTGAGGAACACACCTGCTGAGGAACACACCTGCTGAAGAACACACCTGCTGAAGAACACACCTGCTGAAGAACACACCTGCTGAGGAACACACCTGCTGAGGAACACACCTGCTGAGGAACACACCTGCTGAGGAACACACCTGCTGAAGAACACACCTGCTGAAGAACACACCTGCTGAAGAACACACCTGCTGAGGAACACACCTGCTGAAGAACACACCTGCTGAAGAACACACCTGCTGAAGGACACACCTGCTGAGGAACACACCTGCTGAGGAACACACCTGCTGAGGAACACACCTGCTGAGGAACACACCTGCTGAAGAACACACCTGCTGAAGAACACACCTGCTGAAGAACACACCTGCTGAAGAACACACCTGCTGAATATCCTGATAAGAGGAAGTCTACCTACGGCTCCTCGCCTCTTCTCATAAAACCAATAAGCCTAGGCATGTTATAAACACTATGTAACAGCCAAACTAATACACACCCCTATGGAGGAGAAACACACTGATTAACACCCCTATGGAGGGGAAACACACGGATTAACACCCCTATGGAAGAGAAACACTGATTAACACCCCTATGGAGGAGAAACGCACTGATTAACACCCCTATGGAGGAGAAACACACTGATTAACACCCCTATGGAGGAGAAACACTGATTAACACCCCTATGGAGGAGAAACACTGACTAACACCCCTATGGAGGAGAAACACACTGATTAACACCCCTATGGAGGCAGGAGAAGAAGAGAAGCTCACTCCAAGTCTATCAAAACTTCCAAACCGTCTATAGCATTCGATTATGAGACGGTTGAATCCAAAGTTGTGTTATATATATTCATTGGCTATGTCGTAGCACATTTTGAAAAAATAAATTATTGATACATGACTAGCTCTAACACTTTTAATCTGCAAAAAACTTTTACACTAGAACTGCTGGGCCTGCAGGGACAAGCTAATTAACAGTCATTCTGACTGCAAGATTATAACAGTGTAATTAATACATTTCCTATATGCTATCACAAAAATAATCATTTTGTTTTGTTAATTAAGGGCTTAGAGGTAAAAGAGTACGGGCAAATAAATATTTTCAATAACACAATGTTCATCAGTTTACTTTGTGCTATATGTAAAAACAACAAAAACAAACAAACAAAACAATTCAAGTGTTCAATAAATTTTATTAGTGGATTGCCTTTTTCTTACAACTGTGAAACAGAAAGCAGATGTGTTGGAATGCGGAAACATCTTCTAATTATTTTTTTACATTTTTATTAAGCATACCCCAAAACAGGGTGAAATAGTGAAAACGTCAGTTGCCTAAATATTAGGACTGGGAATTGCCAAGGACAATAAGTATCGCTATTCTCACAATTCTTTATGTATTGCGATTCGAAACTAAGAAAACAAGTTTTGGATCATTCATGGAAATTAAAAGTGCTGAAAACAAATTGACTCCCTATATATATATATATATATTTATATATAAAAAAAGATGGAGAACAAGCTATGAAGTAAAACTACTGGAGTTTTGGTGCAAGTACAGCCAACTAGCACAAAAATAATATTGCGACATTGGCGAAATTATAAGATATATCGTCAAAAGTAATACCCCGATATTTAACCGGTATCGATTTATTTCCCCCATCACTACTAAACATCGTTATAAAAGCCAAGTGTGTGTATTCACGCAATGGAATCAGCTGGTAGCTTGTCCATATTACATAACCAATGGGATCAGCTGGAGCTTGTCCATGTTACATAACCAATGGGATCAGCTGGAGCTTATCCATGTTACATAACCAATGGGATCAGCTGGAGCTTGTCCATGTTACATAACCAATGGAATCAGCTGGAGCTTATCCATGTTACATAACCAATGGAATCAGCTGGTAGCTTATCCACGTTACATAACCAATGGGATCAGCTGGAGCTTGTCCATGTTACATAACCAATGGGATCAGCTGGTAGCTTATCCATGTTACATAACCAATGGGATCAGCTGGTAGCTTGTCCATGTTACATAACCAATGGGATCAGCTGGAGCTTGTCCATGTTACATAACCAATGGGATCAGCTGGAGCTTATCCATGTTACATAACCAATGGAATCAGCTGGAGCTTGTCCATGTTACATAACCAATGGGATCAGCTGGTAGCTTGTCCATGTTACATAACCAATGGGATCAGCTGGTAGCTTGTCCATGTTACATAACCAATGGAATCAGCTGGAGCGTGTCCATGTTACATAACCAATGGAATCAGCTGGAGCTTATCCATGTTACATAACCAATGGGATCAGCTGGTAGCTTGTCCATATTACATAACCAATGGGATCAGCTGGAGCTTATCCATGTTACATAACCAATGGAATCAGCTGGTAGCTTATCCATGTTACATAACCAATGGGATCAGCTGGAGCTTGTCCATGTTATATAACCAATGGAATCAGCTGGAGCTTGTCCATGTTACATAACCAATGGGATCAGCTGGAGCTTGTCCATGTTACATAACCAATGGAATCAGCTGGTAGCTTATCCACGTTACATAACCAATGGAATCAGCTGGAGCTTGTCCATGTTACATAACCAATGGGATCAGCTGGAGCTTGTCCATGTTACATAACCAATGGAATCAGCTGGAGCTTGTCCATGTTACATAACCAATGGAATCAGCTGGAGCTTGTCCATGTTACATAACCAATGGAATCAGCTGGAGCTTATCCAAGTTACATAACCAATGGGATCAGCTGGAGCTTGTCCATGTTACATAACCAATGGGATCAGCTGGAGCTTATCCATGTTACATAACCAATGGGATCAGCTGGAGCTTATCCATGTTACATAACCAATGGGATCAGCTGGAGCTTGTCCATGTTACATAACCAATGGGATCAGCTGGAGCTTATCCATGTTACATAACCAATGGGATCAGCTGGAGCTTATCCATGTTACATAACCAATGGGATCAGCTGGTAGCTTATCCATGTTACATAACCAATGGGATCAGCTGGAGCTTATCCATGTTACATAACCAATGGAATCAGCTGGTAGCTTATCCATGTTACATAACCAATGGGATCAGCTGGAGCTTGTCCATGTTACATAACCAATGGGATCAGCTGGAGCTTATCCATGTTACATAACCAATGGGATCAGCTGGTAGCTTGTCCATGTTACATAACCAATGGGATCAGCTGGAGCTTATCCATGTTACATAACCAATGGAATCAGCTGGAGCTTGTCCATGTTACATAACCAATGGAATCAGCTGGAGCTTATCCATGTTACATAACCAATGGAATCAGCTGGAGCTTATCCATGTTACATAACCAATGGAATCAGCTGGAGCTTATCCATGTTACATAACCAACAAAAGATGGTGAGTATGTTGCTGATGTTATTTTTGTTTGAGATGTAGGGCCTGCTCTCTCAGTGATGACATTTTCTTGTGATCATCGGTCACTGGCTTGCTCTATCCAAATGGTGCAACCACCTGCTCAGTCCGCACCGTCCTTGATTTTTTTGCACTTAGGCCTCGGAGGTGTAAGTTCAGGTTTCCCTCCTCTCCTTCTTCTACTGTTGGGAGAAGGAGGGGAGCAGGCCATACTATTGGGAGAAGGAGGAGAGCAGGCCCTACTGTCGGGAGAAGGAGGAGAGCAGGCCCTACTGCCGGGAGAATGAGGGGAGCAGGCTCTACTGTCGGGAGAAGGAGGAGAGCAGGACCTACAGTCGGGAGAAGGAGGGGAGCAGGACCTACTACCTGGAGAAGGGGGGGAGCAGGCTCTACTGTTGGGAGAAGGAGGGAAGCTGGTCCTACTGTCGGGAGAAGGAGGGGAGCCTTACCCTACTGTAGGGAGAAGGAGGGGAGCCTTACCCTACTGTAGGGAGAAGGAGGGGAGCCTTACCCTACTGTAGGGAGAAGGAGGGGAGCTGGCCCTACTGTCGGGAGAAGGAGGGTATGTGTATGACCTTCTGCCTGCCCCTGGACCCAGCTACCTGCCTCCTCCTGTGTATGACATTCTGCCTGCCCCTGGACCCAGCTACCTGCCTCCTCCTGTGTATGACCTTCTGCCTGTCCCTGGACCCAGCTACCTGCCTCCTCCTGTGTATGACCTTCTGCCTGCCCCTGGACCCAGCTACCTGCCTCCTCCTGTTTATGACCTTCTGCCTGCTCCTGGACCCAGCTACCTGCCCCTGGACCCAGCTACCTGCCCCTGGACCCAGCTACCTGCCCCTGGACCCAGCTACCTGCCCCTGGACCCAGCTACCTGCCCCTGGACCCAGCTACCTGCCCCTGGACCCAGCTACCTGCCCCTGGACCCAGCTACCTGCCTCCTCCTGTGGTCCTTTACAAATAAACACCTGCTGCGCCCTGCGCTTGAAACCAGCTCTCTGTCTCCCATCATGTTCATTACACAGTGTTTGGTTGAAAGCAGACTGAACCAGGTTTTCCTCTAGGATTTGGCCTGTGCTTAGCTCTATTCCGTTTTTTATCCTGAATAACTCCCCAGTCCTTAACGACGACAAGCATACCCATAACATGATGCAGCCACCACTATGCTTGAAAATATGAAGAGTGATACTCAGTGATGTGTTGTATTGGATTTGCCCCAAACATAACACTTTGTATTCAGGGCAAAAAGTGAATTGCTTTGACACATTTTTTGCAGTATTACTTTAGTGCCTTGTTGCAAAAATGAATATTTTTTATTTTGTACAGGATTCCTTCTTTTCACTCTGTCAATTAGGTTAGTATTTGTGGAGTAACTACAATGTTGTTTTGTCCTATCACAGCCATTACACTCTGTAATTGTTTTGAAGTCACCATTGGCCTCATGGTGAAATCCCTGAGCGGTTTCCTTCCTCTCCGGCAACTGATTTAGGAAGGACGCCTGTATCTTTGTAGTGTATTGATACACCATCCATAGTGTAATGAATAACTTCACTATGGTCAACGGGATATTCAGCATCAGATGTTTTGACCCATCGACCAATAGGTGCCCTTTTTTGAAAAACCTCCATGTGTCTTTGTGGTTGAACCTGTGTTTGAAATTCACTGCTGGACTGAGGGACCTTACAGATAAATGAATGTGTGGGGTACAGAGATGAGGTAGTCATTCAGAAATCCAATTAAACCCTATTATTTAACACGGAGTCCATGCTATTTATTATTTGATTTGTTAAGCAAGGCTTTTTAATAGCAATGGGGTTTAGATACTTATTGACTCAAGACATTTCAGCTTTTCATTTTTAATTAATAAAAATATATATATATAATAATTCCACTTTGACAATATGGGATATTGATCCGTTTTACATTCAGGCTGTAACACATTAAAATGTGGGAAAAGTTAAGGGGTGTGAATACTTTCTGAAGGCACTTAATCTTAAACTGACTAACTGTAAGTCCCTCTGGATAAGAATGTCTTCTAAATGACTCACTACTGTAGTGGCTCTGGATAAGAGAGTCTGCTAAATGACTCACTACTGTAAGTCTCTCTGGATCAGAGTGTTCGCTAAATGACTCACTACTGTAATGACTCTGGATCAGAGTGTTTGCTAAATGACTCACTACTGTAATGACTCTGGATAAGAGAGTCTGCTAAATGACTCACTACTGTAAGTCTCTCTGGATAAGAATGTCTGCTAAATGAGTCACTACTGTATGTCTCTCTGGATAAGAGAGTATGCTAAATGACTCACTACTGTATGTCCCTCTGGATAAGAGAGTCTCCTAAATGACTCACTACTGTAAGTCTCTCTGGCTAAAATGTAAATGTAATTAGTGGGTGATGGTGATTTCAGATCAGCCTAAATGACAGTGAGGCTGTATATGGCTCAGGTACTGACATACTGCAGATATATAATGTAAAGTTTGAAGGCTGCTACCATTCAAAAGTTTGGGGTCACTTAGAAATGTCCTTGTTTTTTATTTATTTTTATTTTTAAGTCCACTAAAATAACATCAAATTGATCAGAAATACAGTGTAGACATTGTTAAATTTGTAAATGACTATTGGAGCTGGAAATGGCAGATTTTTTAATGAAATATCTACATAGGCGTACAGAGGCCCATTATCAGCAACCATCACTCCTGTGTTCCAATGGTTAGCTAATAAATTTGTCATTTTAAAAGGCTAATTGATCATTAGAAAACCCTTTGTAATTCTGTTAGCACAGCTGAAAACTGTTGTCCTGATTTAAAGAAGCATTAAAACTGGCCTTCTTTAGACTAGTTGAGTATCTGTAGCATCAGTATTTGTGGGTTCGATTACAGGCTCAAAATGGCCAGAAACAAATAACTTTCTTCTGAAACTTGTCAGTCTATTCTTGTTCTGTGAAATGAAGGCTATTCCATGTGAGAAATTGCCAATAAATGGAAGATCTCGTAAATCGCTGTGCACTGCTCCCTTCACAGAACAGCGCAAACGGTCTCCAATCAGAATAGAAAGAGGAGTGGGAGGCCCCGGTGCACAACTGAGCAAGAGGACAAGTACATTAGAGTGTCTAGTTTGAGAAGCAGATGCCTCAGAAGTGCTCAACTGGCAGTTCAAATAAATAGTCCCCGACAAAACACCAGTCTCAACTTCGAAAGTGAAGAGGTGACTCCGGGATGCTGGCCTTCTAGGCAGAGTAACAATGAAAAAGCCATATCTAAGACTGGCCAATAAAAAGGAAAGATTAACTTCTTGACGCTACCCATCCCTTAAGCGGGATAATTGTCAACAGCAACCGCTGAATAGCATAGCGCCCCAGTCAAATAATATTACTAAAAAATATTCATATTCATGAAATCACAAGTGCAATATTGCAAAACACAGCTTAGCCTTTTGTTAATCCACCTGTCGTCTCAGATTTTGAAATGATGCTTTACAGCGAAAGCAATCCAAGCGTTTGTGTAAGTTTATCGATAGCCTAACAAAACATTATGTACACTAAGCATTAAGTAGCTAAGTCACGAAAATCAGAAAAGCAATCAAATTAATCGTTTACCTTTTGATCTTTGGATGTTTTCACTCACGAGACTCCCAGTTACACAACAAATGTTCCTTTTGTTCCATAAAGATTATTTTTATATCTAAATACCTCCGTTTGTTTGTCGCGTTATGTTCAGAAATCCACAGGAAAGAGCGGTCATGACAACGCAGACAACTTCCAAATAATATCCATTATGTCCACAGAAACATGTCAAACGTTTTTTATAATCAATCCTCAGGTAGTTTTTAAAATATATATTCGATAATATATCAACTGTGAGTGTAGGTTTTTCAAAAGGACCGGGAGAAACAATGGCCGCTTTACTCTGTTACGCTACACTCACTCTGAGAGCCCCCACCTATCCACTTACGCTCATTAATAAAAGCCTGAAACTATGTCTAAAGACTGTTGACACCTTAGGGAAGCCATAGAAAACGGAATCTGGTTGATATCCCTTTAAATGGAGGATAGGCATGCATAGGAACAGAGAGGTTTCAAAATAAGAGGCACTTCCTGATTGGATTTTCCTCAGGTTTTCGCCTGCAATATCAGTTCTGTTATATTCACGGACAATATCTTGACAGTTTTGGAAACTTTAGAGTGTTTTCTATCCTAATCTGACAATTATATGCATATTCTAATTTCTGGGGCTGAGAAATAGGCAGTTTCAAATGGGTACATTTTTAGCCAAAAACGAAAATACTGCCCCCTACACGCATAAGGTTAAGATGGGCAAAAGAACACAGACACTGGATAGAGGAACTCTACCTTGTATTTATATCAACCCTCTGATTACAGTGAAGAGCTCTGTTCTGGGACAGCTGCAGCTTAACTAGGTATTTCCTTGCAGCACTCGACTGGACTAAATTAGAGGCTGCAGGACTTGCTTTTCGGGGTGTGGTGTCAACAAAGCAGAGCATCTCTTTATTAAGGACATACCTCTCCCCATCTTTACACCCATTGAATCTATACGTTTTGACCATGACAGTTTACAATCTAAGGTAACGCCAAGTAATTTAGTCTCCTCAACTTGTTCAACAGCCACACAATTCATTACCAGATTCAGCTGAGGTCTAGAACTTAAGAAATGATTTGTACCAAATACACTGCTCTTAGTTTTAGAGATGTTCAAGACCAGTTTATTATTGGCCACCCATTCCAAAACAGACTGTCACTCTTTGTTAAGGGTTTCAGTGACTTCATTAGCTGTGGTTGCTGATGCGTATATGGTTGAATCAACAGCAAACATGGACTCACATGTTTTGTTTATTGCCAGTGTCAGGTCATTGGTAAAAATAGAAAAGAGTAGAGGGCCTAAAGAGCTTCCCTGCGGTACACCACACTTTACATGTTTTACATTAGAGAAGCTTCCATTAAAGAAAGCTTTCATTAGATACAGTGCCTTGCGAAAGTATTAGGAAAGGACTGCTGTGCTCTTTGCGGTATTTTTATTTTTTTATGTATTATTTCGTATTAGCCTAAAAAATGGGTTGTGTTATTACGTATAACGTACATACATTACGATTAACAGCCGAGAAGAACTATTGGATATCAGAGTGGCGATAACTCACCACCAGCATTACGACCAGGAATACGACTTTCCCGAACCAGATCCTTTGTTCGCACCCCCTAGGGCAATTGAATCCCAAAACCACGCTGGCAAAGGAGAGGTATTCGGTATTCAGAGTGGACTTCTAGTCCGACTCAGGAGGTGCGCCACACACGCTTCCGAGTATATTATTTGCTTATCTTCCGTCTCTTGATAATGAAGTTAATGGATAATGAAGTTGATGAGCTCAGGGCAAGGATCTCTTTGCATGAGAGACAGGGATGTCTACACTATGTTTCACGGGCCCGAGTCAGTCCAGCCAGTTGGGTTTCTCAGTTCATCACGCAGACAGGAATAAGCATCTCTCCGGGAAGAAGAGCGGGGGTGTATGGTTCATGATTAACGACTCATTGTGATAACATACAGGAACTCAAGTAGTTTCATTCACCTGACATAGAATACCTCACAATGAAATGCTGACCGTATCACCTCCCAAGATAATTCTCTTCAGTTATAGTCACAGCTGTGTATATCCCCCCTCAAGCGGATACCACGACGGCCTTCAAAGAACTTCACTGGACTTTATGCAAACTGGAAACCATATATCCTGAGGCTGCATTTATTGTAGCTGGGGATTTTAACAAAGCAAATTTGAGGAAAACGCTATCAACACATCGACTGTAATAATCTCGGTGCTAAAACACTCAACCACTGTTACCGGGACAACAAGAACCTCCCCCGCCCTCCTTTCGGCAAAACTGACCACGACTCCATTTTGCTCCTGCTATAGGCAGAAACTCAAACAAGAAGTGCCCATGCTAAGGACCATTCAACGCTGGTCTGACCAATCGGAATCAACGCTTCAAGATTGTTTTGATCACACGGACTGGGATATGTTCCAGGCAGCTTCCGAGAATGATATTGATGAATACACTGATACGGTGACTGAGTTTATCAGGAAGTGTATAGGAGATGTTGTACCCACTGTGACTATTAAAACCTATCCTAACCAGAAACCATGGATAGATGGTGGCATTCGAGCAAAAACTGAAAGTGCAAAACATTTAATTTGCATTTAACCATGGCAAGGTGACTGGGAATATGGTTGAATACAAACAGTGTAGTTAATCACTCCGCAAGGCAATCAAACCAGCGAAATGTCAGTATATAGACAAAGTGGAGTCGCAATTCAGTGGCTCAGACATGAGATGTATGTGGCAGTGTCTACAGACAATCACGGACAGCCACATTGCGGACACCGACATCTTGCTTCCAGACAAGCTAAACACCTCCGCTTTGAGGATAACACAGTGCCACCGACGCAGCCCGCTACCAAGGACTGAGGCTCTCGTTCTCCGTGGCTGATGTGAGTAAGCTTGTTAACCCTTTCCGGCCCAGATGGCATCCATAGCTGCGTCCTCAGAGCATGCGCAGACCAGCTGGCTGGTGTGTTTACGGACATATTCAATCTCTCCCTATCCCCGTCTGCTGTTCCCACATGCTGCAAGAGGGCCACCATTGTTCCTGTACCCAAGAAAGCAAAGGTAACTGAGCTAAATGACTATCGCCCCGTAGCACTCACTTCTGTCATCATGAAGTGCTTTGAGAGACTAGTTAAGGATCATATCATGTCTACCTTACCTGACACCCTAGACCCACTCCAATTTGCATACCGCCACAATTGATCCACAGACGATACAATCTCCATCGCACTGCCGAACCCATCTGGACAAGACGAATACCTATGTAATACCTATGTAAGAATGCTGTTCACTAACTATTGTTCAGCATTAAACACCATAGTACCCTCCAAGCACATCATTAAACTCGAGACCCCGTCCTCTGCAACTGGGTCCTGGATTCCTGACGTGCCGCCCTCAGGTGGTGAAGGTAGGAAACACACCTCCACTTTGCTGATCCTTAACACTGGGGCCCCACAAGGGTGTGTGCTCAGCCCCCCTCCCAATCTGTTGTTAATCTGTTGTTAACAGCGAAATAGCATTGTATTTGGTCAAACACAATTTTTTCCAGCAGTTTGCTTAGAGCTGGCAGCAAGCTGATAGGTCTGCTGTCAGAACCAGTAAAGGGGTAGCGTAATGACTCTGGCTTCCCTTCAGGCCTGAGGACAAAGACTTTCCTCTAGACTCAGATTAAAGATATGTCAGATAGGAGTGGCTATAGTCAGCTACCATCCTCAGCAGCTTTCCTTCTAAGTTGTCAATGTCAGGAGGTTTGTCATTATTGATCGATAACAATAATTTTTCCACCTCTCCCACACTAGCTTTACAAAATTTTAACTTGCAATTTTGTGCTCTTCTCGTTGTCTCATATTCTCCCTGTCTGAGTCCCCTTGTCCATTTAGTGAACCACTAAAACACACACACACACCGATATCAACATCTGAGCTCTACATTTCTGTTCAACATCGTTGTAGCCGGGCTGTAACAGATGTGAAGACATCCACCACAGAGTGTAGCACACAAACCTGGTTTCTACAGCAGCAGAGGAAGCGTTCGTTAGTATTGTAAAGAAGCAACGTTTGTGTGTCTGTCTGTGTGACATAAAGACAGACAGACGGACAGAGAGACAGAGAGAGAGAGACCAACAGGATAGAGACAGACCAACAGGAGAGAGACAGACCAACAGGAGAGAGACAGACCAACAGGAGAGAGATCAACAGGAGAGAGATAACAACCAGAGAGAGAGAGACCAACAGGGGAGAGAGAGACCAACAAGAGAGAGAGAGAGAGACCAACAGGAAAGAGAGAGACAGAGACCAGCAGGAGAGAGACATACCAACAGGAGAGAGAGAGACAGACCAACAGGTGAGAGAGAGAGAGAGACCAACAGGAAGAGAGAGACCAACAGGAGAGAGAGAGAGAGATCAACAGGCGAGAGAGAGAGACCAACAGGAGAGAGAGAGAGAGAGACCAACAGGAGAAAGAGAGAAACCAACAGGAGATCGTGTGACTGACATGAGACACACAGACATACAGATAGACGAATGACAGTCAGAGGAATGAGACAGATGGAGGGATGTTCTAGCCCACCGCACCAAAGGAAGGAGCTCAAAAGAGAAAAGAGAGCCAAATGTGAGAGAGAGACAGAGAGAGATTCAGGGACAGAGACAGAGACAGAGAAAGAGAGAGAAGGGTGGGGAGAGAGAGATACAGAGAGACAGAGACATATAGGAGAGAGACAAAGACCAACAGGAGAGAGAGACCAACAGGAGAGAGACAGAGACCAACAGGAGAGAGACAGAGACCAACAGAGGGGAAACAGAGACCAACAGGAGAGAGAGAGAGAGAGAGAGAGACCGACAGGAGAGAGAGAGAGACCAACAGGAGAGAGAGAGAGACCAACAGGAGAGAGAGAGAGAGAGAGAGAGAGCAACATGAGAGAGACAGAGACCAACAGGAGAGAGAGAGAGAGAGACCAACAAGAGAGAGAGAGAGAGACCAACAAGAGAGAGAGAGAGAGAGAGAGAGAGAGAACAACAGGAGAGAGAGAGAGAGAGAGAGAGAGCAACATGAGAGAGACCGAGACCAACAGGAGAGAGAGAGAGACCAACAGAGGGGAAACCGAGACCGACAGGAGAGAGAGAGAGACCAACAGAAGAGAGAGAGAGAGAGAGAGCAACATGAGAGAGACAGAGACCAACAGGAGAGAGAGAGAGACCAACAAGAGAGAGAGAGAGAGAGAGAGCAACATGAGAGACAGAGACCAACAGGAGAGAGAGAGAGAGAACAACAGGAGAGAGAGAGAGAGAGAGAGAGCAACATGAGAGAGACAGAGACCAACAGGAGAGAGAGAGAGACCAACAGAGGGGAAACAGAGACCGACAGGAGAGAGAGAGAGACCAACAGAAGAGAGAGAGAGAGAGAGAGAGAGAGAGCAACATGAGAGAGACAGAGACCAACAGGAGAGAGAGAGAGATACAGGGACAGAGAAAGAGAGAGAGACAGAGAGAGAAAGGTGGGGGGAGAGAGAGATACAGTGACAGAGAGACAGAGAGAGAGAAAGTTGAGGAGAGAGAGAGACAGAGAGGGAAAGGTGGGTAGAGAGAGAGAGACAGAAAGAGAGAAAGGTGGGGAGAGAGAGAGAGAGGAAGGTGGGGAGAGAAAGAGAGAGACAGAGAGAGAAAGGTGCGGAGAGAGAGGAAGGTGGGGAGAGAGAGACAGAGAGAGAGAAACTTGGGGAGAGAGAGAGAGAGAGAGGGGAAGGTGGGGAGAGAGAGAGAGAGAGAGAGAGGGGAAGGTGGAGAGAGAGAGAGAGAAAGGTGGAGAGAGAGAGAGACAGAGAGAGAGAACAGTGGGGAGAGAGAGAGAGATACAGAGAGAGAGAGAGAAAGGTGGTGAGCGAGAGAGCGATACAGCGAGAGACAGAGAGTGAGAAAGGTGGGGAGAGAGACAGAGAGAGAGAAAGGTGCAGAGAGAGAGAGAGGAAGGTGGGGAGAGAGAGACAGAGAGAGAGAAAGGTGCGGAGAGAGAGAGAGACAGAGAGAGAGGAAGGTGGGGAGAGAGAGAGAGACAGAAAGAGAGAAAGGTGGGGAGAGAGAGAGAGAGGAAGGTGGGGAGAGAGAGAGACAGAGAGAGAGGAAGGTGGGGAGAGAGAGAGAGACACAGAGAGAGAGAAAGGTGGGGAGAGAGAGAGAGACAGAAAGAGAGAAAGGTGGGGAGAGAGAGAGGGGAAGGTGGGGAGAGAGAGAGAGAGAGAGGAAGGTGGGGAGAGAAAGAGAGAGATACAGAGAGAGAAAGGTGCGGAGAGAGAGGAAGGTGGGGAGAGAGAGACAGAGAGAGTGAGAGAGGAAGGTGGGGAGAGAGAGAGAGAGGGGAAGGTGGGGAGAGAGACAGAGAGAGAAAGGTGGAGAGAGAGAGAGACAGAGAGAGAGAACGGTGAGGAGAGAGAGAGAGATACAGAGAGAGACAGAGAGAGAGAAAGGTGGTGAGCGAGAGAGCGATACAGCGAGAGACAGAGAGTGAGAAAGGTGGGGAGAGAGACAGAGAGAGAGAAATGTGCAGAGAGAGAGAGGAAGGTGGGGAGAGAGAGACAGAGAGAGAAAGGTGTGTAGAGAGAGAGAGACAGAGAGAGGAAGGTCGGGAGAGAGAGAGAGAGGACGGTGGGGAGAGAGAGAGACAGAGAGAGAAAGGTGGGGAGAGAGAGAGAGACAGAGAAAGAAAGGTGGGGAGAGAGAGAGCGAGACAGAGAGAGAGAAAGGTGGGGAGAGAGAGAGAGAGACAGAGAGAGAGGAAGGTGGGGAGAGAGAGAGAGAGAGGAAGGTGGGGAGAGAGAGAGACAGAGAGAGAGGAAGGTGGGGAGAGAGAGAGAGACACAGAGAGAGAGAAAGGTGGGGAGAGAGAGAGAGACAGAGAGAGAGAAAGGTGCAGAGAGAGAGAGAGAGAGAGAGAGGAAGGTGGGGAGAGAGAGAGAGACAGAGAGAGAAAGGTGGGGAGAGAGACAGAGAGAGAAAGGTGGGGAGAGAGAGATGAAGGTGGGGAGAGAGAGAGAGAGGGAGAGAGAGAGAGAGAGACAGAGAGAATGCTCTGTCTTTCCTCTGACCTGGTTCCAGTTAAACAGCCTACTTCAGAGTATGTAACCATACCTCTCTGTATTTATAGAGTACTGTGTGTGGTGTAGCATACATAGCATGAGGACACACACACACACACACACACACACACACACATATGAAACTCGATACAGTAGAATAGATCCACATTATTCACCCATTCAGACAGGATTGCAACAGTTTATATATGACTGCATGGACTGCAGCCCAGTGACATATCTCTATCACTATCCTAATCTCTTCTCTTCTCTCTTCTCTTCTCTTCTCTTCTCTTCTCTTCTCTTCTCTTCTCTTCTCTTCTCTTCTCTTCTGTTCTGTTCTGTTCTGTTCTGTTCTGTTCTGTTCTGTTCTCCTCTTCTCTTCTCTTCTCTTCTCCTCTCCTCTCCAATGTTATGTTCTCCTCTCCTCTCTTCTCCTCCTCTCTTCTCCTCTGTTATCCTCCTCTCCCCTCCTCTCCTCTGTTATCCTCCTCTCCTCTGTTCTCCTCCTCTCCTCCTCTGTTATGTTCTCCTATCCTCTCCTCTCCTCTGTTCTGTTCTCCTCCTCTCCTCTCCTCTCCTCTCCTCTCCTCTCCTCTCCTCTCCTGTGTTCTGTTCTACTCATTTCCTCTCCTCTCCTCTCCTCTCCTCTCCTCTCCTCTCCTCTCCTCTCCTCTCCTCTGTTCTCCACCTCTCCTCTCCACTGTTCTGTTATCCTCTCCTCTCCTCTCCTCTCCTCTCCTCTCCTCTGTTCTCCTCTCCTCTCCTCTCCTCTCCTCTGTTCTCCTCCTCTCCTCTCCTCTCCTGTTCTGTTCTCCTCTCCTCTCCTCTGTTCTGTTATCCTCCTCTCCTCTCCTCTCCTGTTCTGTTATCCTCCTCTCCTCTGTTCTCCTCCTCTCCTGTCCTCTGTTCTGTTATCCTCCTCTCCTCTGTTCTCCTCCTCTCCTCTCCTCTGTTCTGTTATCCTCCTCTCCTCTGTTCTCCTCCTCTCCTCTCCTCTGTTCTGTTAGCCTCCTCTCCTCAGTTCTCTTCCTCTCCTCTCCTCTCCTCTCCTCTCCTCTCCTCTCCTCTTCCCTGTTCTCCTCCTCTCATCTCCTCTCATCTCCTCTCCTCTCCTCTTTTCTCCTCCTCTCCTCTCCTCTGTTCTCCTCCTCTCCTCTCCTCTGTTCTGTTCTCCTCCTCTCCTCTCCCCTGTTCTGTTCTCCCCCTCTCCTCTGTTCTGTTCTCCTCTCTCCTCCTGTTCTGTTCTCCTCCTCTCCTCTCCTCTCCTCTCCTCTCCTCTCCTCTCTTCTGTTCTCATCCTCTCCTCTCCTCTCATCTCCTCTCCTCTCCTCTCCTCTCCTGTGTTCTGTTCTCCTCCTCTCCTCTCCTCTCCTCTCCTCTCCTCTGTTCTCCACCTCTCCTCTCCTCTGTTCTGTTATCCTCTCCTCTCCTCTCCTCTCCTCTCCACTCCTCTCCTCTCCTCTGTTCTGTTCTCCTCCTCTCCTCTCCTCTCCTGTTCTGTTCTCCTCTCCTCTGTTCTGTTATCCTCCTCTCCTCTCCTCTCCTCTCCTCTCCTCTCCTCTCCTCTCCTCTTCCCTGTTCTCCTATCCTCTCCTCTCATCTCTCCTCTCCTCTCCTCTGTTCTCCTCCTCTCCTCTCCTCTGTTCTCCTCCTCTCATCTCCTCTGTTCTCCTCTCCTCTGTTCTGTTATCCTCCTCTCCTCTCCTCTCCTGTTCTGTTATCCTCCTCTCCTCTGTTCTCCTCCTCTCCTCTCCTCTGTTCTCCTCCTCTCCTCTCCTCTGTTCTGTTATCCTCCTTTCCTCTGTTCTCCTCCTCTCCTCTCCTCTGTTCTGTTATCCTCCTCTTCCCTGTTCTCCTATCCTCTCCTCTCATCTCCTCTCCTCTCCTCTGTTCTCCTCCTCTCCTCTCCTCTGTTCTCCTCCTCTCCTCTCCTCAACTCTCCTCTCCTCTCCTCTCCTCTCTTCTGTTCTCAACCTCTCCTCTCCTCTCCTCTCCTCTCCTCTGTTCTGTTCTCCTCCTCTCCTCTCCTCTCCTCTCCTCTCCTCTCCTCTCCTCTCCTCTCCTTTCCTCTCCTCTCCTCTCCTCTCCTCTGTTCTCCACCTCTCCTCTCCTCTCCTCTCATCTCCTCTGTTCTCCTCTCCTCTCCTCTCCTCTCCTCTCCTCTCCTCTCCTCTGTTCTGTTCTGTTCTGTTCTCCTCCTCTCATCTCCTTTCCTCTCCTTTCCTCTCCTCTCCTCTCCTCTCGTCTGTTCTCATCCTCTCCTCTCCTCTCCTCTTCTCTCCTCTCCTCTCCTCTCCTCTCCTCTTTTCTCCACCTCTCCTCTCCTCTCCTCTGTTCTCCTCCTCTCCACTGTTCTGTTCTCCTCCTCTCCTCTGTTCTGTTATCCTCCTCTCCTCTCCTCTCCTGTTCTGTTCTCCTCTCCTCTGTTCTGTTATCCACCTCTCCTGTCCTCTGTTATGTTATCCTCCTCTCATCTGTTCTCCTCCTCTCCTCTCCTCTGTTCTGTTATCCTCCTCTCCTCTGTTCTCATCCTCTCCTCTCCTTCTGTTCTGTTACCCTCCTCTCCTCTGTTCTCCTCCTCTCCTCTCCTCTCCTCTGTTCTGTTATCCACCTCTCCTGTCCTCTGTTATGTTATCCTCCTCTCATCTGTTCTCCTCCTCTCCTCTCCTCTGTTCTGGTATCCTCCTTTCCTCTGTTCTCCTCCTCTCCTCTGTTCTGTTATCCTCCTCTCCTCTCTTCTCCTCCTCTCCTCTCCTCTCCTCTCCTCTCCTCTCCTCTGTTCTCATCCTCTCCTCTCCTCTCCTCTCCTCTCCTCTCCTCTCCTCTCGTCTGTTCTCATCCTCTCCTCTCCTCTCATCTCCTCACCTCTCCTCTCCTCTCCTCTGCTCCGTTTTCCTCCTCTCCTTTCCTCTGTTCTGTTTTCCTCCTCTCCTTTCCTCTGTTCTGTTAACCTCCTCTCCTCTCCTCTTTTCCGTTCTGTTCTCCTCCTCTCCTCTCATCTGTTCTCCTCCTCTCCTCTCCTCTCCTCTCCTCTCCTCTCCTCTCCTCTCCTCTCCTCTCCTCTCCTCTCCTCTCCTCTCCTCTCCTCTCCTCTCCTCTCCTCTCCTCTCCTCTCCTCTGTTCTGTTCTGTTCTCCTCCTCCATCTCCTTTCCTCACTCCTCTCCTCTCCTCTCCTCTCCTCTCCTCTCTTCTCATCTGTTCTCATCCTCTCCTCTCCTCTCCTCTCCTCTCCGCTCGTCTGTTCTCATCCTCTCCTCTCCTCTCCTCTCTTCTCCTCTCCTCTCCTCTCCTGTTTTCTGTTCTGTTCTCCTCTCCTCTCCTCTCCTCTGTTCTGTTCTTCTCCTCTCCTCTCCTCTCCTCTCCTCTCCTCTCCGCTCGTCTGTTCTCATCCTCTCCTCTCCTCTCCTTTCCTCTCCTCTGTTCTGTTCTGTTCTCCTCCTCTCCTCTGTTCTGTTCTGTTCTCCTCTCCTCTCCTCTGTTCTGTTCTCCTCTCCTCTGTTCTGTTCTCCTCCTCTCCTCTGTTCTCTTCTCCTCCTCTCATTTCCTCTGTTCTGTTCTCCTCCTCTCCTCTCCTCTCCTCTGTTCTCCTCCTTTCATCTCCTCTGTTCTCTTCTCCTCCTCTCCTCTCCTCTGTTCTGTTCTCCTCCTCTCCTCTGTTCTGTTCTCCTCCTCTCCTTTCCTCTGTTCTGTTAACCTCCTCTCCTCTGTTCTGTTCTGTTCTCCTCTCTTCTCCTCTCCTCTGTTCTGTTCTCCTCCTCTCCTCTCCTTTGTTATGTTTCCCTCCTGTCCTTTCTTCTGTTCCTCCCTCCAGGGAAAGGATGTGCTTTTTCTAAGTCCCTCTATCTCTCTAAATCCATTATCTCAGACATGTACTGTAGCTAACTTTCTCACCGACTCTTACTCTCTTTCCGTCTGACTGTCTCTCTTTCACAGCCCCTTTCTCGCTCTCTTTCTTAGT
The DNA here is from genome assembly GCF_013265735.2 of Oncorhynchus mykiss. Classification (NCBI taxonomy): domain Eukaryota; kingdom Metazoa; phylum Chordata; class Actinopteri; order Salmoniformes; family Salmonidae; genus Oncorhynchus; species Oncorhynchus mykiss. Next base: position 76,972,775 of record NC_048580.1, on the reverse strand, counting down.
TCTTCTCCCCTTTCCCTTCTGTACTTATGAACCTGTAGGATGTACCAGACCATACCCTGTAGGATGTACCAGACCATACCCTATAGGATGTACCAGACCATATCCTGTAGGATGTAGCAGACTATACCCTGTATGATGTACCAGACCATACCCTGTCCTGTAGGATGTACCAGAACATGCCATGTAGGACGTACCAGACCATCCCCTGTCGGATGTACCAGACTATATCCTGTAGGATGTACCAGACCATACCCTGTATGATGTACCAGACCATACCCTGTCCTGTAGGATGTACCAGACCATACCCTGTACGATGTACCAGACCATACCCTGTACGATGTACCAGACTATATCCTGTAGGATGTACCAGACTATACCCAGTAGGATGTACCAGAACATACACTGTAGGATGTACCAGACTATACCCAGTATGATGTACTAGACCATACCCAGTAGGATGTACCAGACCATACCCTATAGGATGTACCAGACCATACCCTGTAGGATGTACCAGACCATCCCCTGTCGGATGTACCAGACCATCCCCTGTCGGATGTACCAGACTATATCCTATAGGATATACCAGACTATACCCTGTCCTGTATGATGTACCAGACCATGCCCTGTAGGACGTACCAGACCATCCCCTGTCGGATGTACCAGACTATATCCTGTAGGATGTACCAGACCATACCCTGTCCTGTAGGAAGTACCAGACCATACCCTGTAAGATGTACCAGACCATACCCTGTAGGATGTACCATACCATACCCTGTAGGATGTACCAGACTATACCCAGTAGGATGTACTAGACCATACCCAGTAGGATGTACCAGACCATACCCTATAGGATGTACCAGACCATACCCTGTAGGATGTACCAGACCATACCCTGTAGGATGTACCAGACCATACCCTGTAGGGTGTACCACACCATACCCTTTAGGATGTACCAGACCATACCCTGTAGGATGTACCAGACCATCCCCTGTCGGATGTACCAGACTATATCCTGTAGGATGTACCAGACCATACCCTGTATGATGTACCAGACCATACCCTGTCCTGTAGGATGTACCAGAACATGCCCTGTAGGACGTACCAGACCATACCCTGTATGATGTACCAGACCATACCCTGTCCTGTAGGATGTACCAGACCATACCCTGTCCTGTAGGATGTACCAGACCATACCCTGTACGATGTACCAGACTATATCCTGTAGGATGTACCAGACTATACCCAGTAGGATGTACCAGAACATACCCTGTAGGATGTACCAGACTATACCCAGTAGGATGTACTAGACCATGCCCAGTAGGATGTACCAGACCATACCCTGTAGGGTGTACCACACCATACCCTTTAGGATGGACCAGACCATACCCTGTAGGATGTACCAGACTATACCCTGTAGGATGTACCAGACCATACCCTGTCCTGTAGGATGTACCAGACCATACCTTGTCAGATGTACCAGACTATATCCTGTAGGATGTACCAGACCATACCCTGTAGGATGTACCAGACTATACCCTGTAGGATGTACCAGACCATACCCAGTAGGATGTACCAGACCATACCCTGTAGGATGTACCAGACCATACCCTGTAGGGTGTACCACACCATACCCTTTAGGATGTACCAGACCATCCCCTGTCGGATGTACCAGACTATATCCTGTATGATGTACCAGACCATACCCTGTCCTGTAGGATGTACCAGACCATACCCTGTCCTGTAGGATGTACCAGACCATACCCTGTACGATGTACCAGACTATATCCTGTAGGATGTACCAGACTATACCCAGTAGGATGTACCAGAACATACACTGTAGGATGTACCAGACTATACCCAGTATGATGTACTAGACCATACCCAGTAGGATGTACCAGACCATACCTTATAGGATGTACCAGACCATACCCTGTAGGATGTACCAGACCATCCCCTGTCGGATGTACCAGACTATATCCTGTAGGATGTACCAGACCATACCCTGTATGATGTACCAGACCATACCCTGTCCTGTAGGATGTACCAGAACATGCCCTGTAGGACGTACCAGACCATCCCCTGTCGGATGTACCAGACTATATCCTGTAGGATGTACCAGACCATACCCTGTATGATGTACCAGACCATACCCTGTCCTGTAGGATGTACCAGACCATACCCTGTCCTGTAGGATGTACCAGACCATACTCTGTACGATGTACCAGACTATATCCTGTAGGATGTACCAGACTATACCCAGTAGGATGTACCAGAACATACCCTGTAGGATGTACCAGACTATACCCTGTAGGATGTACCAGACTATACCCAGTAGGATGTACTAGACCATGCCCAGTAGGATGTACCAGACCATACCCTGTAGGGTGTACCACACCATACCCTTTAGGATGGACCAGACCATACCCTGTAGGATGTACCAGACTATACCCTGTAGGATGTACCAGACCATACCCTGTCCTGTAGGATGTACCAGACCATACCTTGTCAGATGTACCAGACTATATCCTGTAGGATGTACCAGACCATACCCTGTAGGATGTACCAGACTATACCCTGTAGGATGTACCAGACCATACCCAGTAGGATGTACCAGACCATACCCTGTAGGATGTACCAGACCATACCCTGTAGGGTGTACCACACCATACCCTTTAGGATGTACCAGACCATACCCTGTAGGATGTACCAGACCATCCCCTGTCGGATGTACCAGACTATATCCTGTAGGATGTACCAGACCATACCCTGTCCTGTAGGATGTACCAGACCATGCCCTGTAGGACGTACCAGACCATCCCCTGTCGGATGTACCAGACTATATCCTGTAGGATGTACCAGACCATACCCTGTCCTGTAGGATGTACCAGACCATACCCTGTACGATGTACCAGACTATATCCTGTAGGATGTACCAGACTATACCCAGTAGGATGTACCAGAACATACCCTGTAGGATGTACCAGACTATACCCTGTAGGATGTACCAGACCATACCCTGTAAGATGTACCAGACCATACCCTGTAGGATGTACCAGACCATGCCCTGTAGGATGTACCAGACCATGCCCAGTAGGATGTACCAGAGCATACCCTGTAGAATGTACCAGACCATACCCTGTAGGATGTACCAGACTATACCCTGTAGGATGTACCAAACCGTACCCTGTAGGATGTACCAGACCATACCCCGTCCTGTAGGATGTACCAGACCATACCCTGTACGATGTACCAGACTATATCCTGTAGGATGTATCAGACTATACCCTGTAGGATGTACCAGACCATACCCTGTCCTGTAGGATGTACCAGACTATATCCTGTAGGATGTACCAGACCATACCCTGTAGGATGTACCAGACCATACCCTGTAGGATGTGCCAGACTATACCCTGTAGGATGTACCAGACCATACCCTGTCGGATGTACCAGACCGTACCCTGTAGGATGTACGAGACTTTATCCTGTAGGATGTACCAGACTATATCCTGTAGGATGTACCAGACCATACCCCGTAGGATGTACCAGACCATACCCTGTAGGATGTACCATACCCTGTAGGATGTACCAGACTATACCCTGTAGGATGTACCATACCCTGTAGGATGTACCAGACTATACCCTATAGGATGTACCAGACCATACCCTGTAGGATGTACCAGACCATACCCTGTAGGATGTACCAGACCATACCCTGTAGGATGTACCATACCCTGTAGGATGTACCAGACTATACCCTATAGGATGTACCAGACTAAACCCTGTAGGATGTACCAGACTATATCCTGTAGGATGTACCAGACCATACCCTGTAGGATGTACCAGACTATACGCTGTAGGTTGTACCAGACCATACCCTGTAGGATGTACCAGACCATACCCTGTAGGATGTACCAGACCATACCCTGTCGGATGTACCAGACCATACCCTGTAGGATGTACCAGACCATACCCTGTAGGATGTACCAGACCATACCCTGTAGGATGTACCAGACTATACCCAGTAGGATGTACCAGACCATACCCAGTAGGATGTACCAGACTATACCCAGTAGGATGTACCAGACCATACCCAGTAGGATGTACCAGACCATACCCTATAGGATGTACCAGACCATACCCGGTAGGATGTACCAGACCATACCCTGTAGGGTGTACCACACCTTACCCTGTAGGATGTACCAGACCATCCCCTGTCGGATGTACCAGACTAAATCCTGTAGGATGTACCAGACTATACCCTGTCGGATGTACCAGACTATACCCTGTATGATGTACCAGACCATACCCTGTATGATGTACCAGACCATACCCTGTCCTGTAGGATGTACCAGACCATGCCCTGTAGGACGTACCAGACTATATCCTGTAGGATGTACCAGACCATACCCTGTCGGATGTACCAGACCATCCCCTGTCGGATGTACCAGACTATATCCTGTAGGATGTACCAGACCATACCCTGTCGGATGTACCAGACCATACCCTATAGGATGTACCAGACCATACCCGGTAGGATGTACCAGACCATACCCTGTAGGATATACCAGACCATCCCCTGTCGGATGTACCAGACTAAATCCTGTAGGATGTACCAGACCATACCCTGTATGATGTACCAGACCATACCCTGTCCTGTAGGATGTACCAGACCATACCCTGTAGGATGTACCAGACTATATCCTGTAGGATGTACCATACCATACCCTGTCGGATGTACCAGACTATACCCTGTAGGATGTACCAGACCATACACTGTCCTGTAGGATGTACCAGACTATACCCTGTCCTGTAGGATGTACCAGACCATACCCAGTAGGATGTACCAGACTATACCCTGTATGATGTACCAGACCATACACTGTCCTGTAGGATGTACCAGACCATACCCAGTAGGATGTACAGGGTACCAGACTGTACCCTGTAGGATGTACCAGACCATACCCTGTAGGATGTACCAGACCATACCCTGCAGGATGTACCAGACCATACTCTGTAGGATGTACCAGACCATACCCTGTGCTGTAGGATGTACCAGACCATACCCTGTAGAATGTACCAGACCATACCCTGTAGGATGTACCAGACCATACCCTGTAGGATGTACCAGACCATACCCTGCAGGATGTACCAGACCATACCCTGTCCTGTAGGATGTACCAGACCATACCCTGTCGGATGTACCAGACCATACCCTGTAGGATGTACCAGACTATACCCAGTAGGATGTACCAGAACATACACTGTAGGATGTACCAGACTATACCCAGTATGATGTACTAGACCATACCCAGTAGGATGTACCAGACCATACCTTATAGGATGTACCAGACCATACCCTGTAGGATGTACCAGACCATCCCCTGTCGGATGTACCAGACTATATCCTGTAGGATGTACCAGACCATACCCTGTAGGATGTACCAGACCATCCCCTGTCGGATGTACCAGACTATATCCTGTAGGATGTACCAGACCATACCCTGTATGATGTACCAGACCATACCCTGTCCTGTAGGATGTACCAGAACATGCCCTGTAGGATGTACCAGACCATCCCCTGTCGGATGTACCAGACTATATCCTGTAGGATGTACCAGACCATACCCTGTATGATGTACCAGACCATACCCTGTCCTGTAGGATGTACCAGACCATACCCTGTCCTGTAGGATGTACCAGACCATACTCTGTACGATGTACCAGACTATATCCTGTAGGATGTACCAGACTATACCCAGTAGGATGTACCAGAACATACCCTGTAGGATGTACCAGACTATACCCTGTAGGATGTACCAGACCATACCCAGTAGGATGTACCAGACCATACCCTGTAGGATGTACCAGACCATACCCTGTAGGGTGTACCACACCATACCCTTTAGGATGTACCAGACCATACCCTGTAGGATGTACCAGACCATCCCCTGTCGGATGTACCAGACTATATCCTGTAGGATGTACCAGACCATACCCTGTCCTGTAGGATGTACCAGACCATGCCCTGTAGGACGTACCAGACCATCCCCTGTCGGATGTACCAGACTATATCCTGTAGGATGTACCAGACCATACCCTGTCCTGTAGGATGTACCAGACCATACCCTGTACGATGTACCAGACTATATCCTGTAGGATGTACCAGACTATACCCAGTAGGATGTACCAGAACATACCCTGTAGGATGTACCAGACTATACCCTGTAGGATGTACCAGACCATACCCTGTAAGATGTACCAGACCATACCCTGTAGGATGTACCAGACCATGCCCTGTAGGATGTACCAGACCATGCCCAGTAGGATGTACCAGACTATACCCTGTAGGATGTACCAAACCGTACCCTGTAGGATGTACCAGACCATACCCCGTCCTGTAGGATGTACCAGACCATACCCTGTACGATGTACCAGACTATATCCTGTAGGATGTATCAGACTATACCCTGTAGGATGTACCAGACCATACCCTGTCCTGTAGGATGTACCAGACTATATCCTGTAGGATGTACCAGACCATACCCTGTAGGATGTACCAGACCATACCCTGTAGGATGTGCCAGACTATACCCTGTAGGATGTACCAGACCATACCCTGTCGGATGTACCAGACCGTACCCTGTAGGATGTACGAGACTTTATCCTGTAGGATGTACCAGACTATATCCTGTAGGATGTACCAGACCATACCCTGTAGGATGTACCAGACCATACCCTGTAGGATGTACCATACCCTGTAGGATGTACCAGACTATACCCTGTAGGATGTACCATACCCTGTAGGATGTACCAGACTATACCCTATAGGATGTACCAGACCATACCCTGTAGGATGTACCAGACCATACCCTGTAGGATGTACCAGACCATACCCTGTAGGATGTACCATACCCTGTAGGATGTACCAGACTATACCCTATAGGATGTACCAGACTAAACCCTGTAGGATGTACCAGACTATATCCTGTAGGATGTACCAGACCATACCCTCTAGGATGTACCAGACTATACGCTGTAGGTTGTACCAGACCATACCCTGTAGGATGTACCAGACCATACCCTGTAGGATGTACCAGACCATACCCTGTCGGATGTACCAGACCATACCCTGTAGGATGTACCAGACCATACCCTGTAGGATGTACCAGACCATACCCTGTAGGATGTACCAGACTATACCCAGTAGGATGTACCAGACCATACCCAGTAGGATGTACCAGACTATACCCAGTAGGATGTACCAGACCATACCCAGTAGGATGTACCAGACCATACCCTATAGGATGTACCAGACCATACCCGGTAGGATGTACCAGACCATACCCTGTAGGGTGTACCACACCTTACCCTGTAGGATGTACCAGACCATCCCCTGTCGGATGTACCAGACTAAATCCTGTAGGATGTACCAGACTATACCCTGTCGGATGTACCAGACTATACCCTGTATGATGTACCAGACCATACCCTGTATGATGTACCAGACCATACCCTGTCCTGTAGGATGTACCAGACCATGCCCTGTAGGACGTACCAGACCATCCCCTGTCGGATGTACCAGACTATATCCTGTAGGATGTACCAGACCATACCCTGTCGGATGTACCAGACCATACCCTATAGGATGTACCAGACCATACCCGGTAGGATGTACCAGACCATACCCTGTAGGATATACCAGACCATCCCCTGTCGGATGTACCAGACTAAATCCTGTAGGATGTACCAGACCATACCCTGTATGATGTACCAGACCATACCCTGTCCTGTAGGATGTACCAGACCATACCCTGTAGGATGTACCAGACTATATCCTGTAGGATGTACCATACCATACCCTGTCGGATGTACCAGACTATACCCTGTAGGATGTACCAGACCATACACTGTCCTGTAGGATGTACCAGACTATACCCTGTCCTGTAGGATGTACCAGACCATACCCAGTAGGATGTACCAGACTATACCCTGTATGATGTACCAGACCATACACTGTCCTGTAGGATGTACCAGACCATACCCAGTAGGATGTACAGGGTACCAGACTATACCCTGTAGGATGTACCAGACCATACCCTGTAGGATGTACCAGACCATACCCTGCAGGATGTACCAGACCATACTCTGTAGGATGTACCAGACCATACCCTGTGCTGTAGGATGTACCAGACCATACCCTGTAGAATGTACCAGACCATACCCTGTAGGATGTACCAGACCATACCCTGTAGGATGTACCAGACCATACCCTGCAGGATGTACCAGACCATACCCTGTCCTGTAGGATGTACCAGACCATACCCTGTCGGATGTACCAGACCATACCCTGTAGGATGTACCAGACTATATCCTTAGGATGTACCAGACCATACCCTGTAGGATGTACCAGACCATACTCTGTCCTGTAGGATGTACCATACCCTGTAGGATGTACCATACCCTGTAGGATGTACCAGGCCATACCCTGTCCTGTAGGATGTACCAGACCATACCCTGTTGGATGTACCAGACCATACCCTGTACGATGTACCAGACTTTATCCTGTAGGATGTACCAGACCATACCCTGTAGGATGTACCAGACCATACCCTGTAGGATGTACCAGACTAAACCCTGTAGGATGTACCAGACCATACCCTGTCGGATGTACCAGACCATACCCTGTAGGATGTACCAGACCATACCCTGTAGGATGTACGAGACTTTATCCTGTAGGATGTACCAGACTATATCCTGTAGAATGTACCATACCATACCCTGTAGGATGTACCATACCCTGTAGGATGTACCATACCGTACCCTGTAGGATGTACCAGACCATACCCCGTCCTGTAGGATGTACCATACCATACCCTGTAGGATGTACCATACCCTGTAGGATGTACCAGACTATACCCTATAGGATGTACCAGACTATAACCTGTAGGATGTACCAGACCATACCCTGTCCTGTAGGATGTACCAGACCACACCCTGTAGGATGTACCAAACCATACCCTGTAGGATGTACCAGACCATACCCTGTAGGATGTACCAGACCATACCCTGTCCTGTAGGATGTACCAGACCATACCCTGTAGGATGTACCAGACTATATCCTGTAGGGTGTACCAGACCATACCCTGTAGGATGTACCAGACTTTACGCTGTAGGATGTACCAGACCATACCCTGTAGGATGTACCAGACCATACCCTGCAGGATGTACCAGACCATACCCTGTAAGGTGTTCCAGACCATACCCTGTAGGATGTACCAGACTATACCCTGTAGGATGTACCAGACCATACCCTATAGGATTTACCAGACCATACCCCGTCCTGTAGGATGTACCAGACCATACCCTGTAGGATGTACCAGACTATATCCTGTAGGATGTGCCAGACCATACCCTGTCCTGTAGGATATACCAGACTATACCCTGTCCTGTAGGATGTACCAGACCCTGTAGGATGTACCAGACCATACCCCGTCCTGTAGGATGTACCATACCCTGTAGGATGTACCAGACTATACCCTATAGGATGTACCAGACTAAAGCCTGTAGGATGTACCAGACCATACCCTGTCCTGTAGGATGTACCAGACCATACCCTGTAGGATGTACCAGACCATACCCTGTAGGATGTACCAGACTATACCCTGTAGGATGTACCAGACCATACCCTGTAGGATGTACCAGACCATACCCTGCAGGATGTACCAGACCATACTCTGTAGGATGTACCAGACCATACCCTGCAGGATGTACCAGACCATACTCTGTAGGATGTACCAGACCATACCCTGTGCTGTAGGATGTACCAGACCATACCCTGTAGAATGTACCAGACCATACCCTGTAGGATGTACCAGACCATACCCTGTAGGATGTACCGGACCATACCCTGTCGGATGTACCAGACCATACCCTGTAGGATGTACCAGACTATATCCTTAGGATGTACCAGACCATAACCTGTAGGATGTACCAGACCATACTCTGTCCTGTAGGATTTACCATACCCTGTAGGATGTACCATACCCTGTAGGATGTACCAGACCATACCCTGTCCTGTAGGATGTACCAGACCATACCCTGTAGGATGTACCAGACCATACCCTGTCCTGTAGGATGTACCATACCATACCCTGTAGGATGTACCATACCCTGTAGGATGTACCATATCGTACCCTGTAGGATGTACCAGACTATAACCTGTAGGATGTACCAGACCATACCCTGTCCTGTAGGATGTACCATACCCTGTAGGATGTACCAGACTATACCCTATAGGATGTACCAGACTATAACCTGTAGGATGTACCAGACCATACCCTGTCCTGTAGGATGTACCAGACCATACCCTGTAGGATGTACCAGACCATACCCTGTAGGATGTACCAGACCATACCCTGTAGGATGTACCAGACCATACCCTGTAGGATATACCAGACCATACCCTGTCCTGTAGGATGTACCAGACCATACCCTGTAGGATGTACCAGACTATATCCTGTAGGATGTACCAGACCATACCCTGTAGGATGTACCAGACTATACGCTGTAGGATGTACCAGACCATACCCTGTAGGATGTACCAGACCATACCCTTTAGGATGTACCAGACCATACCCTGTAAGGTGTACCAGACCATACCCTGTAGGATGTACCAGACCATACCCTGTAGGATGTCCCCAGACTATACCCTGTAGGATGTACCAGACCATACCCTGTCCTGTAGGATGTACCAGACCATACCCTGTAGGATGTACCAGACTATATCCTGTAGGATGTACCAGACTATACCCTGTCCTGTAGGATGTACCAGACCATACCCAGTAGGATGTACCAGAGCATACCCTGTAGAATGTACCAGACCATACCCTGTAGGATGTCCTGTAGGATGTACCATACCATACCCTGTAGGATGTACCAGACTATCCTGTAGGATGTATCAGACTATACCCAGTAGGATGTACCAGACTATACCCTGTAGGATGTACCAGACTATACCCTGTCCTGTAGGATGTACCAGACCATACCCAGTAGGATGTACCAGACCATACCCTGTAGAATGTACCAGACCATACCCTGTAGGATGTCCTTTAGGATGTACCATACCATACCCTGTAGGATGTACCGTACCCTGTAGGATGTACCAGACCGTACCCTGTAGGATGTACCAGACCATACCCAGTAGGATGTACCAGACCATACCCTGTAGGATGTACCAGACCATACCCTGTCCTGTAGGATGTACCAGACCATACCCTGTCGGATGTACCAGACTATATCCTGTAGGATGTTCCAGACCATACCCTGTAGGATGTACCAGACCATACCCTGTAGGATGTACCAGACTAAACCCTGTAGGATGTACCAGACCATTCCCTGTCGGATGTACCAGACCATACCGTGTAGGATGTACCAGACCATACCCTGTAGGATGTACCAGACCATACCCTGTAGGATGTACCAGACTATACCCTGTAGGATGTACCAGACCATACCCTGTCCTGTAGGATGTACCAGACCATACCCTGTCGGATGTACCAGACTATATCCTGTAGGATGTACCAGACCATACCCTGTAGGATGTACCAGACCATACCCTGTAGGATGTACCAGACTAAACCCTGTAGGATGTACCAGACCATACCCTGTCGGATGTACCAGACCATACCCTGTAGGATGTACCAGACCATACCCTGTAGGATGTACGAGACTTTATCCTGTAGGATGTACCAGACTATATCCTGTAGGATGTACCAGACCATACCCCGTCCTGTAGGATGTACCATACCATACCCTGTAGGATGTACCATACCCTGTAGGATGTACCAGACTATACCCTATAGGATGTACCAGACTATAACCTGTAGGATGTACCAGACCATACCCTGTCCTGTAGGATGTACCAGACCACACCCTGTAGGATGTACCAGACCATACCCTGTAGGATGTACCAGACCATACCCTGTAGGATGTACCAGACCATACCCTGTCCTGTAGGATGTACCAGACCATACCCTGTAGGATGTACCAGACTATATCCTGTAGGATGTACCAGACTATACGCTGTAGGATGTACCAGACCATACCCTATAGGATGTACCAGACCATACCCCATCCTGTAGGATGTACCAGACCATACCCTGTAGGATGTACCAGACTATATCCTGTAGGATGTGCCAGACCATACCCTGTCCTGTAGGATATACCAGACTATACCCTGTCCTGTAGGATGTACCAGACCCTGTAGGATGTACCAGACCATACCCCGTCCTGTAGGATGTACCATACCCTGTAGGATGTACCAGACTAAAGCCTGTAGGATGTACCAGACCATACCCTGTCCTGTAGGATGTACCAGACCATACCCTGTAGGATGTACCAGACCATACCCTGTAGGATGTACCAGACTATACCCTGTAGGATGTACCAGACCATACCCTGTAGGATGTACCAGACCATACCCTGCAGGATGTACCAGACCATACTCTGTAGGATTTACCAGACCATACCCTGTGCTGTAGGATGTACCAGACCATACCCTGTAGAATGTACCAGACCATACCCTGTAGGATGTACCAGACCATACCCTGTAGGATGTACCAGACCATACCCTGCAGGATGTACCAGACCATACACTGTCCTGTAGGATGTACCAGACCATACCCTGTCGGATGTACCAGACCATACCCTGTAGGATGTACCAGACTATATCCTTAGGATGTACCAGACCATACCCTGTAGGATGTACCAGACCATACTCTGTCCTGTAGGATGTACCATACCCTGTAGGATGTACCATACCCTGTAGGATGTACCAGACCATACCCTGTCCTGTAGGATGTACCAGACCATACCCTGTTGGATGTACCAGACCATACCCTGTACGATGTACCAGACTTTATCCTGTAGGATGTACCAGACCATATCCTGTAGGATGTACCAGACCATACCCTGTAGGATGTACCAGACTAAACCCTGTAGGATGTACCAGACCATACCCTGTCGGATGTACCAGACCATACCCTGTAGGATGTACCAGACCATACCCTGTAGGATGTACAAGACTTTATCCTGTAGGATGTACCAGACTATATCCTGTAGAATGTACCATACCATACCCTGTAGGATGTACCATACCCTGTAGGATGTACCATACCGTACCCTGTAGGATGTACCAGACCATACCCCGTCCTGTAGGATGTACCATACCATACCCTGTAGGATGTACCATACCCTGTAGGATGTACCAGACTATACCCTATAGGATGTACCAGACTATAACCTGTAGGATGTACCAGACCATACCCTGTCCTGTAGGATGTACCAGACCACACCCTGTTGGATGTACCAGACCATACCCTGTAGGATGTACCAGACCATACCCTGTAGGATGTACCAGACCATACCCTGTCCTGTAGGATGTACCAGACCATACCCTGTAGGATGTACCAGACTATATCCTGTAGGATGTACCAGACCATACCCTGTAGGATGTACCAGACTTTACGCTGTAGGATGTACCAGACCATACCCTGTAGGATGTACCAGACCATACCCTGTAAGATGTACCAGACCATACCCTGTAAGGTGTTCCAGACCATACCCTGTAGGATGTACCAGACTATACCCTGTAGGATGTACCAGACCATACCCTATAGGATGTACCAGACCATACCCCGTCCTGTAGGATGTACCAGACCATACCCTGTAGATGTACCAGACTATTTCCTGTAGGTTGTGCCAGACCATACCCTGTCCTGTAGGATATACCAGACTATACCCTGTCCTGTAGGATGTACCAGACCCTGTAGGATGTACCAGACCATACCCTGTCCTGTAGGATGTACCATACCCTATAGGATGTACCGGACTATACCCTATAGGATGTACCAGACTAAAGCCTGTAGGATGTACCAGACCATACCCTGTCCTGTAGGATGTACCAGACCATACCCTGTAGGATGTACCAGACCATACCCTGTAGGATGTACCAGACTATACCCTGTAGGATGTACCAGACCATACCCTGTAGGATGTACCAGACCATACCCTGCAGGATGTACCAGACCATACTCTGTAGGATGTACCAGACCATACCCTTTGCTGTAGGATGTACCAGACCATACCCTGTAGAATGTACCAGACCATACCCTGTAGGATGTACCAGACCATACCCTGCAGGATGTACCAGACCATACTCTGTAGGATGTACCAGACCATACCCTGTGCTGTAGGATGTACCAGACCATACCCTGTAGAATGTACCAGACCATACCCTGTAGGATGTACCAGACCATACCCTGTAGGATGTACCAGACCATACCCTGTCGGATGTACCAGACCATACCCTGTAGGATGTACCAGACTATATCCTTAGGATGTACCAGACCATACCCTGTAGGATGTACCAGACCATACTCTGTCCTGTAGGATGTACCATACCCTGTAGGATGTACCATACCCTGTAGGATGTACCAGACCATACCCTGTCCTGTAGGATGTACCAGACCATACCCTGTAGGATGTACCAGACCATACCCTGTACGATGTACCAGACTTTATCCTGTAGGATGTACCAGACTATATCCTGTAGGATGTACCAGACCATACCCTGTAGGATGTACCATACCCTGTAGGATGTACCATACCGTACCCTGTAGGATGTACCAGACTTTACCCCGTCCTGTAGGATGTACCATACCCTGTAGGATGTACCAGACCATACCCTGTCCTGTAGGATGTACCAGACCATACCCTGTAGGATGTACCAAACTATATCCTGTAGGATGTACCAGACCATACCCTGTAGGATGTACCAGACCATACCTTGTCCTGTAGGATGTACCAGACTATATCCTGTAGGATGTACCAGACCATACCCTGTAGGATGTACCATACCCTGTAGGATGTACCATACCGTACCCTGTAGGATGTACCAGACTTTACCCCGTCCTGTAGGATGTACCATACCCTGTAGGATGTACCATACCCTGTAGGATGTACCAGACCATACCCTGTCCTGTAGGATGTACCAGACCATACCCTGTAGGATGTACCAGACCATACCCTGTAGGATGTACCATACCCTGTCCTGTAGGATGTACCAGACTATACCCTGTACGATGTACCAGACCATACCTTGTCCTGTAGGATGTACCAGACTATACCCTGTATTATGTACCAGACCATACCCTGTAGGATGTACCAGACTATGCCCTGTAGGATGTACCAGACCATACCCTGTAGGATGTACCAGACCATACCCTGTAGGATGTACCAGACCATACCCTGTAGGATGTACCAGACTATACCCTGTAGGATGTGTCAGACTATACCCTGTAGGATGTACCAGACCATACCCTGTCCTGTAGGATGTACCAGACTATACCCTGTAGGATATACCAGACTATATCCTGTAGGATGTACCAGACTATATCCTGTAGGTTGTACCAGACCATACCCAGACCATACCCTGAAGGATGTACCTACCCATGTACCTACTCCATACCCTTTCCTGTATGATGTACCAGACCATACCCTGTAGGATGTACCAGACCATACCCTGTATGATGTACCAGACCATACCCTGTAGTATGTACCAGACCATACCCTGTAGGATGTACCAGACCATACCCTCCGAACTCTTCAGTGGCGTACTGATCCACTTTAACATTGAAGCGTACTGATTCAAAGCCAAATAGATGTTATTGTAGCAGACAATTTTCTAGAGTGGAGTGTAGTTGACAAACAATAGGTCTAAGCTTTCTAGCCACCCAAGTAGATGTGACACAGACCGTGTCTGTAGGGTGTACCAGACTGTGTCTGTAGGATGTACCAGACCGTGTCTGTAGGGTGTACCAGACCATGTCTGTAGGGTGTACCAGACCGTGTAGACCGTGTCTGTAGCAGCCCTGGAGAAGGCCCTGATACTGATGCTCTGGAGCAGCCCTGGAGAAGGCCCTGATGCTCTGGAGCAGCCCTGGAGAAGGCCCTGATGCTCTGGAGCAGCCCTGGAGAAGGCCTGATGCTCTGGAGCAGCCCTGGAGAAGGCCTGATGCTCTGGAGCAGCCCTTGAGAAAGCCTGATGCTTTGGAGCAGCCCTGGAGAAGGCCCTGATGCTCTGGAGCAGGCCTGGAGAAGGCCCTGATGGGCTGGAACAGCCCTGGAGAAGGCCCTGATGCTCTGGAGCATCCCTGGAGAAGTCCATGAAGCTCTGGAGCAGCCCTGGAGAATGCCTTGTTACTGATGCTCTGGAGCAACCCTGGAGAAGGCCCTGTTACTGATGCTCTGGAGCAGCCCTGTAGAAGGCCCTGTTACTGATGCTCTGGAGCAGCCCTGGAGAAGGCCCTGATGCTCTGGAGCTGTGCTGAAGAAGGCCCTGGTACTGATGCTCTGAAGCAGGCCTGGAGAAGGCCCTGATGCTCTGGAGCAGCCCTAGAGAAGGCCCTGATGCTCTGGAGCAGGCCTGGAGAAGGCCCTAATGCTCTGGAGCAGCCCTGGAGAAGGCCCTGGTGCTCTGGAGCAACCCTGGAGAAGGCCCTGATGCTCTGGAGCAGCCCTGGAGAAGGCCCTGATGCTCTGGAGCAGCCCTAGAGAAGGCCCTGATGCTCTGGAGCAGGCCTGGAGAAGGCCCTGATGCTCTGGAGCAGCCCTGGAGAAGGCCCTGGTGCTCTGGAGCAACCCTGGAGAAGGCCATGAAGCTCTGGAGCAGCCCTGGAGAATGCCCTGTTACTGATGCTCTGGAGCAGCCCTGGAGAAGGCCCTGATGCTTTGGAGCAGCCCTGGGGAAGGCCTTGTTACTGATGCTCTGGAGCAACCCTTGAGAAGGCCTGATGCTCTGGAGCAGGCCTGAAGAAGGCCCTGATTGTCTGGAGCAACACTGGAGAAGGCCCTGATGCTCTGGAGCAGCCCTTGAGAAGGCCCTGTTACTGATGCTCTGGAGCATCCCTGGAAAAGGACTAATGCTCTGGAGCAACCCTTGAAAAGGCCTGATGCTCTGGAGCAGCCCTGGAGAAGGCCCTGATGCTCTGGAGCAGCCCTGGAGAAGGCATGATGCTCTGGAGCAGCCCTGGAGAAGGCCTGATGCTCTGGGGCAGCCCTGGAGGCCCTGATGCTCTGGAGCAATACTGGAGAAGGCCCTTATGCTCTGGAGCAACCCTGGAGAAGGCCCTGATGCTCTGGAGCAACCCTGGAGAAGGCCCTGGTGCTCTGGAGCAGCCCTGTCGAAGGACCTGATGCTCTGGAGCAGCCCTGGAGAATGCCTTGTTACTGATGCTCTGGAGCAACCCTGGAGAAGGCCCTGTTACTGATGCTCTGGAGCAGCCCTGGAGAAGGCCCTGTTACTGATGCTCTGGAGCAGCCCTGGAGAAGGCCCTGATGCTCTGGAGCTGCGCTGAAGAAGGCCCTGATGCTCTGGAGCAGGCCTGGAGAAGGCCCTGGTGCTCTGGAGCAACCCTGGAGAAGGCTCTGATGCTCTGGAGCAATACTGGAGAAGGCCCTGATGCTCTGGAACAACCCTGGAGAAGGCCCTGATGCTCTGGAGCAACCCTGGAGAAGGCCCTGGTGCTCTGCAGCAACCCTACAGAAGGCCCTGATACTCTGCAGCTTAGACTCTGTAGATGGCCCTTTCAATTCAATTCAATTTAAGGGCTTTATTGGCATGGGAAACACATTTTAACATTGCCAAAGCAAGTGAACTTTCTCTCTCTTTGTCATATTTTCTCTCTCTTTATCTCTCTGTCTCTCTCCCTCTCTTTCTTCTCTCCCAGGAGTCTTA